>NC_134483.1:487675358-487803479 GCF_040206685.1 Ascaphus truei | reverse complement strand
GGACCGGAGACGGACGCTGGGAAGTTCACGTCATTTGCTGGGATGTCTTGGACAGGGTGCTGCAGGCACCTTGTAGGTAGCAAACTCCCTGACGCAGGCATTGGTTAACCCTTCTGCTGCCAGGCTGGGGCATGTCTGACAGGTGCTGCAGGCACCTTGTAGGTAGCAAACTCCCTGACACAGGCATTGGTTAACCAGAGGGGCCAGGTATGCATTAAAGCGAAGGGTTGGTTTCGTGAGGGTCCAGGCCTTGTTTTGGTAAAGGATGTCATGTGGGATGCCTCTGTGGTAACACAGGGGGTTGAAAGGCAGTCTCGTAAAGTGGGGTCACTGGGTTAATTAATAACAGGGTTTAATGTTGTTGTGCATTTATTCAGCATAATGGGTGATTTCCATTTTGTTTCTCAGGCAGGAAAGGGTTTACAGGCAGTCCTTGGTTATCCAACGGAATCCGTTCTGGAAGTGAAACCGTTGTAAAGTGAGTCCCATGTTAATTAGTGGCTGTGAGCGTTGAATAACGCATTCAGGCGTCGAAAAATGGCCCATATGGAGGTATTGGATGTGCCATTCGTTGTAAAGTGAAACGTTGGATAGCGAGGACTACCTGTACAAGGTGATTGATATAAGTGGTTAACCCCTTTACCTCTCCTCTGTCACTAAAGGGATCTGGGTTGGAGGGGGGGTTAATGTAACTTGGTGTATATGGGAGGCTTGCCCCACCCGCTCCTCAACTTTTCCGCTTTGGGGGCAAATTAAAAATCAGCACTGTGTACATGTCTGGGACACAAGCATCAGGACTGTAAAATGAGGGCCGAGGAATGTGATGCCAGCCCTTGCGAGTCAAGTACTAATTTGTCATTGCGTGTTTTTACATCGCCACACAGATGGGGCCTCAATGTTGAACTGCACCATCTCAGCCCATGCATGCAATGTATTTTCACGGCAATATTCTTGTTTGCCCAACAGTGATGCGCATGGAGGGGTAATGGTTGATTGTATTAGGGTTCCTTGTTTTGTTTTATGGTAAAATAACAATTATGTATGTTATTTGGCTGCGCCGCTAATGATACGCATGTTTTTTTGGGGTGGTGAGGAAGGTTGCTGGCTTGGCAGGGCTGTGACGGTTTGATTTTCCTTTATTTCCCCATAATCTTCCGAACAATATGATAGCTTGCACGGTCAGGTTTATTTCCATTCATGTGATACAGTAATTCACTATGGTTAGGTTGATGTCATGGAATCTTTCTGTTGGTATACTCCTATTAAGGTAGGAAAATTCAGTCCTTATCGTTTCAGAGATAGATATATATATCTATCTAAAGCCAACTGTTTGTGCAGTGGAAGCTGAAGTGTTGATGAATCTGAAAGCTCAATTGTTTTTTTCCTGCTCTGTCAGTATGTTGCTTGCCTTAAAGACGCCTTTACTAAGGAAACACATTTGTACATTGTATTTAGACTTGTCATTGGTCCTGTCGGTGATGTTGATTAAGCAATGCAGTCGTCTGCATTTTTGAGAAAGTGAATCTGCAGGGAATACCTGCTATTATTTTTGTGTGTGTGGGACAGCACCAGAGAAAATGACCAGCAATGCGGTATTCAATAAGCTAGAGAATAAATATCCGTTCCAGACACAGAGCTTGCATGACTGAGGCTTACATGTGCCTTGATTTTTATTAACATGCCTTTTTGTTTTTTTTTTGCTTCAATCATGGGGTTTCTACCTAGCTTGCCACAATCCTGCAGTGATCTCTTATCTGCACATAGGCTTGGTATATTGTATCTGCAGAGCTCTGCAGGTAACTGCTCTTAGCATAGCTGTTTGTGTGCCTTCTCCCTGTGCATCCCGGATACTTCATTTTTTTTGTTTTGAAGCAATCCCTATGTACTACGTATTATTCTTGGTGTTAATTGTGTCGGTATCCTCCTGCTTGCAATGGAATGAGGAAGTCACAGCAGAGGGCTAAAGAAATGACTGATTGGGTTTCATTGAAGGCCTTTAGTGGAAACAGGCTATATTGAACCCCCTCAGTGCTGACAGCCTATTTTAGGTATGTTCAGCAGCAAAGTTGTTAAACACAAGT
Organism: Ascaphus truei; assembly: GCF_040206685.1. NCBI lineage: Eukaryota > Metazoa > Chordata > Amphibia > Anura > Ascaphidae > Ascaphus > Ascaphus truei. The sequence goes on along the minus strand of NC_134483.1, from coordinate 487,801,398 downwards.
TCTCCTACATGTATATACAAGCGGCTATGATTACCCATCTAGTAGCATGTCATATTCCCTCAGAAATGGAAGATCATAAATTAGGCAATGCAAAGTTCATAGATATTGACTCCCTACTGACCATTCTAATATTCCTCCACTAGACCTTATTAATGAAATCCGTTGATTCTTCCACAATTCTTATGTTGGGTATCACTTTTTTCTTATGGTGCACGTTTTTTGTGCAACAGATGCCAGGAACAAGTGTACTAGGCCTACTTAAACATTTTTTTTTTTTTTTTTTAGACTGTTCAGGGATCTTTTTTCCTTCGGTTTTAGTCGGTGTTATGCACTTATCTATGTATTGTATTACATTTCAATGTATTGTACTCTATTCCCATCCTCCATCATACTCGTTGACGTTATTGAGATGATAAATACTTGACAGTGATATACATCGCAGCATATTCAAATGTAGGGGTTGAAGAGTTTGAATCATGGGTTTTATGGTACTTGGCCTTTCTATATGATTTTCTTTTGAGTATTTCAGGTGTTAAAACAGAGCAGGCACAAAAGTTGCAATAAAGCAGTATCTAAATGTGTGTGTGTGGGTGTGTGACCATAAGCAGAATGAATGGATAGTGTCCGTCAAATACCTAATAATTGTAATCATCCTCCTTTTTTAATATTTTTTATTTTACACTTTAAAATGTAGGCCAAGAAACTAGTTGATTAACACCTCTTTTTTCAGCCCTCCCTAAGGCCTCGGGCATGGTCAGCGCCCGTGCTGAGGCGCGCTTACGCTTACCAGTGAGCCCCTGCAGCCGCAATGAGAGCGGCTTTAGCAGGGGCTGGCGCACGCTTCCGCAAGCGTGCGGAAGTGTAGGTCTTAGAAAAAACTTTGTTTCAATCGCTCACGGGAGCTCCGTGACGTCACTGGCCCGCTCCCCCGACACACCCCCGGATGGCGCGCTAACCAAGGCCAGGGAAAACACCCGCTTTCCCTCAGCCTGAGCGCACCTCCGCACGGCTGCGGCAACCCTGGACACAGCCTAAGGCTGCGCTTATAGTGCCCGCGATGCGACGTCTCCCGAAAACAAATTCATTGTTGCTGGTGCAAGCACTTTTAGTAAGCGCGACGGCGACAAAGCGACGCGGCAAAGCGATTTTTGGTAGCCATAAATATTTGATTTTTCAGGGGCTGTTGCCTCATGTGACAGCCCCTGGACCAATCAGTAGCCTGGTCGCCCACGCCGCCGCCGCAAAGCGAAATACAACTTTCGCTTGTGGCGACGGGTGATGTCACGCGTCGCTCTTGCGGGCACTATACGCGCGGCCTAAGTCCTCTCCGTGTGTGTTTGTTGTAGCTACATCTGAGGGGAAAACTATGGGGTCTACTGTGTAACCCAAGTAATTATCTATTCATTTACATAACTGAACCTTATCAAATACTTTACACAAACAATCCATTGAATACGACAATTAGTAAAACTGAATTATATTGAAAATGAATTGAAAACCAACATACCTGTACAGCACTTTATGAAAAGTAAAAGCACCCAGTCAAATAATGCTATCTATTTATCAGTTAAGATGTTTTTAGTAACTTTTGGGCCTAAAACACACCAACAAATATTCAATGAAATATACAAAATAGACTGCATTTGTTAAGGGATAGATAAAACATAATGTCAGTTTGGTAAGAATGTTACTGTGGTTCGAAAATTATATTGCATCTGTTAAGTTACATGTGCAATTCCACCTAGGACCAAATTAAACTAATAGCAGCGATTATCCTTATCATGTTAAAAGTAATGGCTTTAAACTTTATACAATTAAAACCATAAGTAGGTTTCAATTATTTTTGTTAAAGTTGATGCTTTCAATTTTTGTAAACACTCTAACTTGATATTTTTGGTGGGTAGTTCTGCCCTCGTTTTTCTTAACTTTATCTTGTCCTGGTTTTTCTTGTGGGCTATATCCGTTATGTATTGAGTGTGAATAGATTTTCTAACCTGGGGGGTGGGGGAGTAGCCAAGATCTGGGATAATGTCGCCCCGCTGCTGAGTCCCTGCTGACTCCCTGCTGTGAGTGAAAACAATAAACTTTTTCAGACTCTCCAAAATTATTTTGAAGTACTCATACTTGTTGGACTTAATTGGTTTTAAAGTAATCAACCACCCACTTTTAACCTCTTAGAACTTTCACTAGTATTCGTTCACATTGTTTCTGTATGAGGCTCTACTTCGTAAAGGCATTTGTCAGAAAATGTACAATTTTTGAGGCACCAAAATGCTTGCTGTTTTGTCAGGCTTGAGTGAACTGCTACTTTTATTTTGAACTAGATCATTGTTTTCCTGTCGCTGTTTGTTTTCATAGGGTCTTGAAGCTACAAGACCATCATTGCATAATAAGATCCAGTACCATAACTCGGTGTCAGGCACATGGAAGGAGTTGGCACAGCTGGCAGCTTAGCTGCTCAATAATTAGATGCATGATATTTGGCACCTTTATTATGTAGGCTCATTTGGTTTGAGTTTTGCAAAAAAATAGAAGTTTAAAAGTATAACGTATTTCCATGATATTGGAAGAGAGTAACGCTGACGGAATGTTTTGTTGGTTTTCTTCCTAAACTAGATACACACAATAAATTATGGTGAATAAAAAAGTGCTAAAAACACTCCACCATCTAGAAAATATAAGTGGTATTTTTGGGCCCATTTACATGTCTCAGACAGCAGAATGGGTTATTTGGTCGGCAGCATTTCCCAGCGATCAAATAACAGCCGGCGTTTGGCCGCAGACAGACCTCTCCCTCCGTCCTCCTTAAAGGGTTAAGGTTTTCAGAGTAGGGGGGTAGCGTTAGTATCAGTGGTTAACAGGGTGTTTTAGGGTAAGGGTTAAGGTTGCGGACTTACCTTAGCGGCTAGGTGAGTTGCGGTCATAGAGAGACAGATCCAGAATCTCTCAGCATGCAATGCTTCCACTGCAGCCAGGTATTCTGGGTAATGACATGCAAATGAGGACTCCCTGTGTGCCACTTTTGCTTCTTATTCATTTTAACATGGATTCCTGTAAGTACATGCGTGCTGTTTTGCACAGCCTGCCATTACCCAGAATCCCTGCCTGTAGTGGAAGCATTTTATACTGAGAGAGTGTGGGAAAATGCAGGGTTACACACCTGTCTGAAATAAGTGAATGTGCTCACAAGTGGTATTTGTATCTGCTGTAAATTCTATGGTGGAGTGTTTTTGTCACTTTTTTTACTCGCCATAACTTACTTTGCAAAGCCAGTAATCAACCTCACACTGGTGACAACCAAATGTCAAAACAGCTGTCTGTGCCTATGTTTGCTGACTATGCACTTCTTTAACTTTGGCTCGACGGAAAAAACTGTGTAATACGGTATGCATAAACTATAGGTATTCATGTTAAAATGGACAAGACGCAAAATCCCTGGCTGCAGTTGAAGCATTGTATGCTAAGAGATAATGGGGAAAGCCAGGGTTGCAGACCTGACTGGGACATGGAAATGTACTCAAGTGATATTTTTATTTGCTTCCTAAACTAGAAACATTTCTGTATAAAATATGGTAAGCTCATCCATTTCACACACACATCCTGCCAGCAACATTATACAGGACTTGTGTACATTTTTTACGCCGTCTATTATAAACATCATCTTTAAACCTAAAACCTGTGAGTGTGGGCAGCACATAGAACATGTTGGTGATTGAGCGGCCTACTCTTTGCTGCAATCACTGTTTTTTCGTTATTAAAAGTGTAAGCAACAATTTGCAAATGATTGTAGCCCTCTTAGGCTGCATCCATAGAGCCTCAGCCCGCGCTGACGCCTGCGGACGCTCACGTGAGCCCCCTCTAAAGACATCCTCTTTGAGGTTGCAGGGGCTCAGTGCGGAGCATCAGCGTGGCTTCCCCTGCTATGGACGTGGCCTTAGGCCTTGCCCCCGCTGCATGCTGCAGCGTCCGCTGTGGCGGACGCTGCGCTCACCAGAGCCCTCCCCGCAACGGCGCCGGGCACGCTGCGAGGGGGGGGGCCGCAGCGCTCGCGCGAGAGCTACTCCTGCTCTCAATAGAATTGAGAGCAGGAACTCGCGTCGAGCGGCTAGGCACGCCCCCCGGCGGTTCAGCCAATGAGGGCGAACCTGCCGGGTGACGTCATGGCCGCGCCCCGTCACTCCTCCGGCACGCCCCCCCCGGTCTCTGCTCCTGCAGTGAGCTGCAGACCGGGGAATCTCCGGAACGCGCAGCCGAAAGCGCGGGCGCGCATTAGAGCGCCGTGACCGGGGCCTTAGCCTTAGTGTTTATGGCCTTGCATTATTGTTAATCTGGGAAATATGTAAGAGCATATTCTTTTATTTCAATTTTATAGGTTAATATAAAAGTATAGTTACAATAATGCAACCACTGAAAATATGTTCAATGTAGTTAAATATCTATATATCAATCCATTTTACATTCTGTTGCTGACTGTGTTTTTAGTGCTTCCAAGGCACTTCTTCTCCTGAAGAAACCGCAATACGGAGAAACGCGTAGAGTGAGGCTGAAGAGAAAACTCCCACAGGATCGGAGTCCCCCAGAGCAGATGACGTCACTTCCGGTTTCCGGTTTGGGTGAGACGCACCGGTGACACGCACGCCCGCCGAGGCAGAGGGGGGACTGAGAGAGCAGCTCATTCATTGCTGAGATCCAACCTGTGTGATCAAAACGCTTAATACCTTTTTAAACCATGTGAGTGTATTGCACATATACTTACTTTTAAAGAGATTTTGTACAGTCTGCACTATGTCCGTTTTATTATTCACTTAAGGTCTCCAGCACTTACCATTCCACTTACCTGTCTGACGGTCCAACGGGCTGCCACACATAAAGAAACCTTTATGGGAACGTTGCTCACTCTACACTTGTGAGTATTTAGCACACTGCATCTTGATATTAATCACATTAAAATCACAGTACTGCACCATCAGGGAATTTTCTTCTGTTTTTACATGACTTTGCGCTTCCTGATGACCTTCACCTCCTTCATATTCCCAATGATGCCTGTTTTCACTACTGCTATTGACATACACCATATAGTTTCTGTATTTTTCACCATTAGCTGATAACATTTAAAGGGACAGTATCCCGTTGGAGCAAATTGAACTAAAACTACTGACAACCAAGGCTTTTGGGATTATGTATACCTAGTTTTTGTTTACTTACCAAAAACAAGAGGTGTATGCACATCAAGTGGAAAAACCGCCCACCTTAATTACAGTACAAATAAATTGTGTGAAGCTGGTGCATGTAAGAATAACATATATCAAATATGTGAAAAAGGAGTGGTCAAAAGCTGACAACTCCCTAAGTACCCTGCTTACTGTACTCCGTATATATCCACCTTTATTGGTGCGGTGTAAATACCCAAGTACACAAATTGTAGGTGACCATACGGCATCAATCATGATTAGCAACTGCTCCCATCACTGTGGAAGGACAGATGCTACTAAAACCCATATTTGGCTAGAAAATAATAAATCTTTATTAAATTATAATGTGGACGACGCAAGACTCACATAAAAATAAAATGAATAAAAACTCCAATCGTGCAACAACCTAATTTTGTGATATAACAGCTATTATAACTACTGACAAAAGTGCTTCCCCCTCTGTGTGGTGATTACAATGGCATCTGGCATTACAATGCCTCTCCAATGCACCAGTGGGAGTATTAACGGATACTACATCAGTAGCACCCTTTCTGTGAAGTACTTCCACACATTTCCCCTTAGCTGCCACCCTCCAGCTTTAGAGACTGACCTCTTGTTTTAGCACTTCTCTTTCTTTGGAACATGATTCTTTACTGTACAGTACTCTGTTGAATCTCTTTATTTGAAAGTTTCAATCATATACCCCCTCTTCCTTCTATCCATTAAGATGTACATTTTTGAAGTCTTGTCTTAGAAGTATGAAACGTTAACACTCTTGTTCCGCGTTTGACGTTTGTGATGCTGTACAATTGTTTTTTAATCTTTACCCAAGTTCTGAATTGACTGGATGGTGATTAGGGCTTGAAAAATACCACAATGAATCGCCAGTCAAGAAAAAGCCACTTGTCCACCACAAGCTTTACATAAAACACAGGAGTTATTAGCCTAAATAAACACACTCTCATTCTCTTCAAATATACAAATTTATGTTTTGCCATACAGAACTACCTTCTAGCCATATACACCTTCCCTGCTTTCCCCCCTCGCTTCCAATAACCATACAGGCCCCTCGCTCTTACTGCTATTGTCTGCCGCCGCGAGGCATTGTGGAATGTGACCGTCGTGAATGACAGCTATACCACTCGCGCTGTCCGTACACACCATTTGTTTTCGCACCTTTCTAAAAACATAGCTCCCCACTGGACCCTGTAATCAAGTTGTGTTAAGGATTTGTCAAGCTTTATGATGAATAAATGTAAAAAATTAAAGCAAAGTTCTTAATGTTTCTGCTTGTTACACCTTATAGTTTTTTTCCCCATGGTCAGTTGAAAGAGTGATGATGTTTGCATGAATTCCTAGATCTATTGCGTCGTGTCAACATTTGAAAAACATACTGCAGCTTTATTGCTTCATTCTTGGTTGGTTAGTGTTTTTTTGTAAATATCAGAACATGAAACATTCCCTGTAAATGTATATCTTGCAATATAAAATCATATCACTGGTCTTAGAGAGCACCATAAAATGTTAATTGTCAAATAACTTGCTTATGTTAAGCATGTGTTAAACATCACTAGCACAATATAAGTGAGTCAATTTCTTATTGATTATTTTCATATATACTATTTTAGGTGTTAAATCTCTATTATAAGGCTAGTAGAGATACAGACATCTGTTGCATTACACACATAGACTTCTCTTAAGATATGGTTATTTATCTGTTTGTATTGTGGGGAAGGCTTTTTTTTTGTTTATATAACTTTGATTTTATTGTTTTTTTTCAAACAATACAAATACAATGATGACATCTATTATATTTTCCACATTCATGTTGTTCCAGTATCGAGTACCAAACACCAACTAACAAAGAATGGTATTGGAGGAGGGAAGGGAAGACAAAAGGGTCGAGTAGGGGGGAAGGGAGAGCGGGTTGTGGCGTGGGTCTGTCCCCCGACACAGGTCCCTTGTTGACTCTCTTAGCTCTTTATCTATCTATCTTAAAGGCTGTAAACTTATTCAGTCTTCCATTCTGGAAGAATGTCTCCGGTTCTGAACCCCATTAATCCTTACTGGCCGCTAACCCCTGACTTACCCTCTATATTCCCCAGCTCATGCCCCCTTCAACGGAGAACGCATCTACTACTATCATAGCCATATTGTATCTCGCTCTACCCCCGGGATGTACGTCTGGGCCAGCCAAGGCGTCCAGGTTTTTAGATAATTTCTGCCAGTGTCATTAACTAGAGAATTTGGAATTACCCAGTATACCGAGGCTGCTAACAGGTAGTGCACACACTTTATGGCAACTTGATTGAAGAGAGACCCAGCAATGATTAATGAAACAATAAGCCTCCGGTATTGAAAACAGGGAGTTGGGTAATAGTAAGCCGGATAGAGGTACAGGGGGACACCTCCCTAAGTGGCGCCCCCAAGTAAATCACAGCCCGGCACTAACCGCCTCAATAATCTCCCTGAAATACCGCGTGGAGGTTAGGAGTACTCACGAAAAAGCCGTCCCTGTTGGTGCAGGGAATTCTGCAGCGGCTTCCTCCTCTGGTGTAGCTGGCGTCAGCGTGCTCCTCCGGAAATGATGACACAGGAAGAAGGGGGTAGGATGGTCCGTGGTTCACAGCAACTTCAGCAGCCAACGCATGGATGTCTAAAAAAACTTTATTGATCGCTAGCAGCAAACATCAGGCAACCACTCTAACATGTTTCGTCCAGGCTATGGACTTTTTCGATCAATAAAGTTTTTTTAGACATCCATGCGTTGGCTGCTGAAGTTGCTGTGAACCACGGACCATCCTACCACCTTCTTCCAGTGTCATTAACTAAACTCGTTAATTTCTTCATCTGGCACACAAACCAAATTCTGTTCCTGATCTTGGGAATTGGTGGAATTTCGGATTGTTTCCATAATGCTGCGATCTCGCACCGCCTTGCTGTTGCGAAATGTGCAACTAATTTACTGCTTGATTTGCTTAGGCCCGGTGTTGGTCTATTCAGGAGGAACAGCCACGGGTCCAAGGGGATTGCGAGGTTTAAGATCCTCTGAAGCCAATCTCTAATCGCTTGCCATATAGGGCTAATCTGCGGGCAAGACCACAGCATGTGTAACAGGTCAGCTGATTCTCCGCACTGTCTAGGTCACAGCGTGGAGTATCCTGGGATAAATTTAGATAATTTCATAGGGGTGAGATACCAACGCATTAATACCTTATATGCGTTCTCCCTTAATGTGGTGCAAACTGAGCTCTTGGCTACTGCCGTCAATATTTTTGACCATTCTTCATCTAGGGTCTGTGGGGAAGGCTTTTTAAGGGAACATCAACATTTGTTAACTAGTACCCCTGATGAAGCATGTACGGTGTGAGAAATGTGTGCAGATCACAAGGTCGTTATGCTCTTGCGTGTGGATTAACACAGTCCAGGTACCGAGCATGCATGCTCTTTTCTGTATTCCAGCTAAGGGTGTTTGGGCTCTGTTATTGTTTATGAATATTTGCCACTATTTTCTAGATAAGTTACGGATGTAATCCTTTTATATTAATATACTAATTTGAATACTTACACCTGCTTTATCTTGTTTTTTTTTTTTTTGTTGTTTTTTTTTTTTAAGTTTTAATCATTCATAATTTTGGTGTAACATTTTGGCTTATGGAGTATTTTATTACAGCCCCTTAGCAGCAATCAGGGATGTGATTCAAATAATTGGCAATTTAATTGACCATTTACCTATATAACCATTTTTTATTATGGTGGTTTGGACTACAAAACATTCCATTAATAGAAAAATGAAAGTAGGTATTCAGATTGTTATTTTTGTTCTGTTCCTTTTGAGTGACTAGAGATTTTCGGTAAAGCTAATTGGTGCATGTAGTTCTCAATATCTTGGTATTATGAAATCATGTAAATTGAACAAGCTTATTTGGATTAGGGTGTACATGTATTCTGCATAATTAGTTTTATCTTTAATAGATGAGTTTGTGGATTTCATTCCCGCATCAGCCAGTTATGTTAAATCTGTGTGATAATTGACAAATCAATCTTTGTGGCTCAAATTACCTACGTCTTTAACATTACAATTGTTATAATCATATTTGTCATTTATGAACTCTGCATTTAGAAATCCAATACAACAACCCGATTAGGTTGGTAGCTTTTATTATGTATTATGTATGCTTTTTGGTATGTGTATGGTACTTGATTACCTATCACTTTGGTCAAACTGTTAAGATAAGTCCATTCTAAAATCTTAGGTTGAGAAGCAAATCTACAATATGTATATGTAAGCTAAAAAACAGGGAACAACCAAAAGGTTGAAAGAGGGTACATACAGCACAACCCTTAAACGACTTGCAGAAGATACCTTCTCGAGGTAAACAACAACGCAATTTTTATTATTACTATTTGACTTTATTACATCATGCAGAAAATACAAAATGTTAGGCTCCACACAGCCTTTTCTCAGGTAAGTGGTTAAGTGCCTGTACCCTCTTCAACCTTTTGGTTGTTCTCTGTTTTGTATTCACTGATGTGGCCACACCTATGGGCAGAGGAGGATCTAGGTATGTGCGCTCTTCTCCCCCCCCCCCCCCCATTTTTACAGAAGGAATGAGAGTTGTTGATTGAGGGGGTTCAATTCCTAGGTCGGTAGCCCTGCAAGTCGTCTCTCTCCCCCACCCACCCCTTTCTCTCACGCTCAATTCCACCCTCCTCGCCCCCATTCTACCTCATCCTTCCTTCACCTAACAGTCTGTCATCCCCTCCCCCACTCTCCCTCTCTCCCACCATCCCCCCACCAGTCTCTCTCTGCCCCCCTCCCCACCACCAGTCTGTCTTCTCTTCCCAACACACTCTCAACCCCGCCTTTCAACAGTTTCTCTCAACAACCCGCCTCCACAAGTCTCCCTTAACACCCCCCAAGTCCCTACTTGTGGAGCAGGGGGTTCAGACCTGGCTGCAGAAATCTGGGAGTTGTCTGACTTTTGACTTGGAGCCACCCCTGCCCTCTCCTGTCGCCACATTGCTCTCTGCTGGCTTCCTTCTCTGCTGCCACAGGCACGCTCGCGCTGCCTCTCCTCCCGCCGACTTCCTGCACCCCCTAACCCTTTGCACCCGGAGCAGCTGCCTCTCTTGCACCCACTCATTCTGGTTCTGCCTATGGGTAATAGCAACCGTAAACGTTTGAGTTTATGTATATCTGCCCTCTTGTATAGCTTTTCTCTTTTTGGATGTATATGCAAGTATGTTTTTGCAGATACTGTATACCGTATTGGCCTGAATACACTTTAGGGTCATATTATGTGCGAGGCCGTACTATATTCGGGCCCATACTTTTGCCAAAGCGTTTTAAGCCTGCTGCCACATCAAGGCATAAACATTAGCAGGTTTAACCAAAGGGTTAAACTAAATGACCCCTTTTCAAGAGAATATATAAAGTAGGTATTTCACTGTGTATTTTTGTCATATTGGATGTAGCTTTGGGCTTCTTTGTTTTTTGTTGTATACATTTAGCCACGCGCTTGCTGGGTATCTGTGTGTTTATTAGCCTTATACATTCACCTACTCTTGGAGGGTGATGTGCAGACTGATACTGCAGTGTAATACAGGGGAGCGCAAACTTTTTGTGCTGCGCCCCCCTGTCACTCTGCCCCCGGCTCTCGCGCCCCCCTGCCTACTTTCATTCGCGTCAGATGACGCTGCGTGGGCGTGTGACGTCAGGTCACATGGTGCCGCGGCGTCTATTGACGCCGCGTTGCCATGGCGACGCAACACAGACGGCTGAATCCCGGTAAGTAAACAGTTGCAGGGGCCTCACGCGATCCCCGGCATTTAATTTAAATGCCTGGGGGAAGAGCGCGGGGCCTCTGCAACTGCCTGCGCCCCCCGAGCACAATCTCCCGCCCCCCCTGGGGGTCGCGCCCCCCACTTTGCGCACCGCTGGTGTAATTTACCTGTACTAATTGGGGAATTGGTAGGGGCTCTCTCCTTGTTTTTATTTTAGCCTGATTGGTAGGAGCGCAGGAATAGTTATTTTGTTTTTAAATTGTAAATGCTGTATGCAACACAAGTCTTACAGTTTTTGTTTTCTTACCCACCTGGACTTTGTACATGATTTGTAATAATAGCATGCACGTATTCTGTATATATATTTTTTTAAATTACTTTTTCTTTTGCTGGCCGTAGCAGCCAGTCTGAGCTCGGCCTTGGGCACCGTTCACACTGCGCACTTTGCGACGTGCGAGCGCGCGTTCGTCACCGACCCCTGGCGGCCAATGGTAGTGTTCAGTCTTGAAACTACCATTGGCTGCAAAGTGCGGCGTCAACGCTGCTGCAGTCGCGGGAGTCTTTTCAATCTGTGATCTCCTGCTGCAGCAGCGTGACGTCAGTTTCAGCAGCCAATCAATGCCCAGACGTTTTACATTGATTGGCTGCTGAAATTGTGGGGACGGCAGTGACGAGGGAAATAAATAAAATAAAACTAGCTTCGGGGACACGGGGACACACCCTGGTCCCCGCTACTCACACCCCCCCCCCCCCCCGGTCCCCGCTGCGCGCACCCCCCCCCCCCCGGTCTGCACACCCTGCCCCCCGCCGCAACCCAACTCCTGCAGCTTGAGCAGAGATCGCTGGGATGCAGGAGCGCGCGGCGTAGGCGCGCATGGAAGCGCACGGGCGTAGCAGGCAGTGTGAGCTCGGCCTTAGGCTGCGCTTATAGTGCCGGCTACGCATGACATCACCCATCTCCGTAGCCCTTGCAAAAGTTGTTATTTGAGTTTGGGAGACCGTCTCTTGCTACAAGGGGAGTGACGTCAGGCAAGGGGGAAGGCAGAGTGGCGGAGACGAGCACGGGGAAGGCTAAAATGAAGAGTTGTAATTTCTGTTTGTAGGCTGAATTTACTTTAAATTACGGGAGAATTTACTATTTTAAAGTTGTTAATATAGTGTGTTTCATTTGACAGACACACAATCACACACAAGGCCGCCAACAGAAATTATGGAGCCAGGACAAATGAAAGGAGCAGGCGCCCCCACCCCCCCAACCCATAGCACACCTACCACGGACATTTTTTTTTGGCGCGCAACTATTACTTAACCCCCCAATACATATAAAAATACCCCCCAATACATATAAAAATACACCCCCACCCACCCAATACAAATATACCCCAATCCCCCCAATACATATACAAATATACCCCAACCCCCTCAATACATTTACAAATATACCCCAACCCCCCCAATACATATAAAAAATACCCCAACCCCACAATACATCTACAAAAATACCCCAACCCCCCAATACAGCTAAAAAAATACCCCAACCCCCCAATACATATATAAAATACACCCCCAATACATATATCAAATACACCCCCAATACATATATCAAATACACCCCCAATACATATATAAAATACACCCCCAATACATATATAAAATACACCCCCAATACATATAAAAATCAGGCGTACCTTGGGGATGCTCTCAGGTCAGGCCGGTGGCTGCGGGGGGTGGGGAGGGCAGTGTGCTGGTGGCTGCAGGGGAGGGGGCGGTGTTGCGGGGGGCTGTGACTGCGGGGACTAGCGGTGCTGCGGGGGCCGGTGGCTGTGGGGGCGGCTAGCGGGGCTGTGGCAGGCGGGTGGGGAGGGGGGTTGTGGGTTTCACAGTCTCATTGCCTTAGAGAAGGGACAGGCTAGGTTTGTAAGAAAAAGATTAACATTCATTCTTCCTTTCAAGATTCCTGCTGGAGAAAAAAATTGAATGTTGCTTTTTGAATTTGTTAGTTTTATTTGAACTGTTTGTTTTAGCAATGATCGCATTTGTTTAAAATGTCCACTAACACTAATTTCTGACAGACAGTCATAATAACCTTTTTAACTTTCTCGTAAAATCAGTAGTTATAGCCAATTTTACTGTTAGTAATTTTTGCCCTACAAATGGTAAGTGCAATGATGTTGGTATTTTAATTGCATCAGACTGTAAAACAAAACAGTACTTCACACAGTCTAAACTATTTGCCTTCAGAGTCTTTCTGCGTGTCTTTATTTCTTCTTTTTTCTTTTTATAGCTGAGCTGATGGAGTAAATGTTATAAAAGTGGCGATTTTCAATTGAATTTCATAATAAAGTACTTTAACTGATTTGAATGTGCTAGAGGTGAAAACACTAAGTATTGACATGTTTCTGCATTGAAAGGCATATGTGGTGTGTGTTTGTGGGAATATATAGTGCATATCCATATTCTATAGTTTTGAATGATTTGAGAGAAAACATTCAGGCATTGTATTTGCTGTGTCATACGGACTAATTTTGTTTGTACTCATCACAGCAATACGTCACCTACTTATAATTTAATTGCTGCAATCTGCAGACAGGGAAACCATTAAAAAAAACAAAATCAATGCAAAACGTCTTTATGTAATAGGAGTGATCCTTGTGAGGTTGTTTGACGATGGAGGCCTACGCAGCTGCTCAGTAGGACTTTTTGATCGACAGAATTTAATGCAAAGTAGTACAGTGAAATGGTAAACAATAGTGGCTAGAATACAATAATGTTCATCTAAAAATCAGTCATCACCACATCTTGGTCAATATTACATTTTTTTTAAATTTATTTTTAATTTGACAAATATAACCATTTTGAAATCCATGGAGTCTTTTGCCGGTTTGTGTTGCTCCCGCAACAGCCTTAAACTTGGGAAGGTTTCATGTTCTTGGGCTTTTTCCTTCTGTACACTTTGACTGCTGCAGGAAGGGGAGTGCACGTCCTGCTTTACAAAGACACTTCTCCTCCTTCCGTGCCTTGGACACCTGACAAGAAAGTGGATGTTAATGATTCTGATGATGTCATCCTGTATGTGAAGCCAAATAAGCAGGGCTTGTAAAAAACAGGAGTTGGGCAAATCACTGACCTGAAAGTAATGCTGGGGGTTTCTTAGAGTTTCTCCCAAAATATTGAAAGGTTAAAAAGGGGGCATTATCCTATAGGCCCTGGAGTCCCATTGTGATTTCCCTTTTTCCTGTTTGTTTTTCCTTTTGTGAATAAATCTCTCTGGCAGTACTGTGTGAGGTGGAGCTACTATTAAGGAGGTTCCCCAGGTCCTGGCTAGTTTGGAGTAAGTTATCCCCACTTCAAATGGGAAGGTCCCCTTTTTAATCTTAGGTGGGGGATCTGCCGTAAATCCCACATTCCCTGTGTGGGGGTATGATGTCCCCTTCCCCCCCAGCATTTAATGACTGTTACTATGGGTGGAGCCTTTGTGATGGTCCTACAAAGTTACATGGTTGTACAACTAGAAATAGAGGAACACAATATAATTTATTAAATATACGTAAAAATAATTTGAAACTATAAAAGATAATCTACGGGACCTGTTGTAAAAAGCATACGTGGTTTGTATTATGAATATTATATGTATTGGGGCTTGAACATTGCTAGCACAAAAAAACTGTACTCTCAGGCCTACAAACACCAGCTGCTCTTAAAGCAGCACTCCAAGCGACAGTGTGTAACTTTTAATGGGTTTGATACAAGGGGTCTCCGAAGCTGAACCACGTTTTTTCACCTACGTGGACCCCCTACTTCCTGAGATAATTACCTTCATAGATGCTGCTGGTAGGAGTCCTGGCTGGGTACACAATTTGTCAGTTTAAAAGTCCTGCCGGCCAATAGGAAGCCGCGATTTCTCCTATTGGCCCATGATGCAGGAGCTTTAAACTGCGCTGAGATACCGGCGGCACCTACAGCGATAAGTATCTTGGGAAGCAAGTGGTCCCCGAAGCTGAAATCACCACGATTCAGCGCCGGACATCCTTTGCTTCAAACCATTTATAAACAGGAAAAAAAAACACTACCGCCGCTTGGACTGCTCCTTTAAACAGGCCTCGCCTATAGTGCCGTCGATGGCGACACGACGGGTGACGTTACCCGTCGCCGTCCCCACAGGCGAAAGTTATATTTTGCCGGGCGTCGTCGTTGCGGGTTTCCTCACATTTGATTGGTTCAAGGGCTGTCACATGAGGCGACAGCCCTTGAAAAATCACATTTTGCCAGCTACCAGTTTTCGCGACGTCGCATTGTCGCCATCGCTCTTACTATAAGTGCACGCGGCGGCAATGCATTTGTTTTCGGGCGACGTCGCCTTGCCAGCCCTATAAGCGCGGCCTTATGGTTAATAGAGCATATTTTACGCAAACATGGGGTTACCCTTCTAAAATAACATATTGTATTAAAAACGTATCAGAAAGTCTTCTGATATTCTTTGGAATGCTGAGGATTGAACACAATGTTGCCATTGAACCTTCCCTAATGTTTCACTGACTTAAATAAAACTTGGGCTCTGTATTTTTTTGTCTTCCTCCGTACTGTAATTCTATAAGGTGACCTTAAAATTGAACTTTTAGCATAGGTTGAACTTGATGGATGCATGTCTTTTTTCAACCTCGTCTACTATGTAACTTTTTTTTTTTTTTAAGTCTTCTGATATATTTTGATTTAGTGAAAGCTCATCTACCATATGTTCCTAAACACTGTATTACTATGCTAGGTTACTTTTTAACTTACTTAAAAGTAAAATCATTTTGTATATTTTAGTTTTATATAATACAGTAATACAGAATAGTGTGTGTGTATCCATCTATTTATCATTGTTTTGGGTTCTTACAGATGTTTTGTATCAATGAATATCTTATAACTTGCCCAGTACATACTGTCCAAAACACTGAAAATCTTGTCCTGTTATTTAGAGGCTCAGAGTACTCTTGGCACAATCTCTAAAATGTAATTTTTTTTAAGGCAACCCAGAATGTGTACGAAGTCCTTTATTTTACTGCCAACCGAAATGATTAGTTGTGTTTAATGTAAAAGTTTTAAGCTGCCACTCCATAATGTAGCTTGGTGTCTTTGACACACACACACACACACACACACACACACACACACACACACACACACACACACACACACACACACACACACACACACACACACACACACACACACACACACACACACACACACACACACACACACACGAAAGGAGTGCTACTGGGATTGTGATCGCAAGTAATACAACAAAGACAAAAAGCCACATTGTTACATCCAATATGACAAATTATATAGTTAAATATTTATCTGTTTTATCTTTTCATTAGTGAAGGTAATTTAGTTAAAAAGCTTCTGGCCAAAGAATTTGACTAAATGACCCTCCCTTATATAAAGAAAAACAGATAAATTATATAGTAAAATACTTATCATATTGGTTGTACCAATGGGGCCTTTTGTCCTTTTTTGTTTCATTCAAAAAATAAACTTGTTTAGTAACAAGTACACATCCATGCAGATAAAGGCGCACAGCAGAAAGAGAGTGTGTCAAAACTACTAAAAAATAACCTTTATTGGTCCATAAAAGAGAGATGGAGGTACAAAAAACCCTCCTACATGTTTCGCACACCAAGCACTTTATCAAGGAGTATCTGGCTGCCCTCATACAGCCTGCACGTCTCTCCTGCGCATGCGCGAAAAGGCAGCACCCCCGTGACGTGAATGATGCAGTGATTTATAAATTTATAGCAACATTTTAGCCAACAGATTGAATCCAATTCTTCCAAGATTACTTCACTATGACCAGGTGGGATTTATGAGCGAGCGCCAGGCGTCAGACAATACAAATAAAATTGTTATTGACCAAATACATGAATCCAAAATAAAAGCTATGTTACAGAGTCTAGATGCGGAGAAATTATTTGATATTATAAGGTGGGACTTCCTAGATAAGACACTAGAGTTATTTGTTTTTTCCGGAGCTTTTCTGCAGGGAGTCCGTGCCCTCTATCAGTCGCCAACAGCCACCCTGCAAATCCCAGGAGGAGAGGGGGACCAAATAATTAAGATTGGGACTAGGTAGGGGTGCCGACTTTGCCTTTTTCTTTTCGCTCTGACAATCGAGCCTCTAGCGGCCACCATCAGAGCCTCCCCAAATATACAAGGGATCAAAATAAAAGGTGAGTGTTATAAAATATCGCTGTTTGCAGATGATGTTATTCTTACTATATCTAATCCATTGACATCTCTTCCGAATTTGCAGTGCACCCTTCGGTAGTTGTGTTGTGTCGTCCCCTTCTAGGCTTGCACCCCTGTTTGGTAACCCAGGGTTTTCCGGGTTTTGAAATTTGGAGAGGGGAATTCTGGAGGCAGGAGATTTATTAGAAAAGGACAAACTTTTTTTCATAATTATTTATTCTTTTAGTCTTTTGAGGAATTGATGAGAAAGTATGGTCTACCCCAAATTGAGCTATTTAGGTATATGTAGGTCCGACATTTTGTGTCAGGGCCTCCATAATGAGGAATTTCCTAGATATACACGATTTGAAGATTTATGTAAAACTAAAAAATACCAAAGGGGTTTGATATCATCTTTGTACCAGGGGCTAACTCTTAAAAAAGATACCCCAAACCATAAATATATGGATCAGTGGTCTCTGGACTTCCAGACCGAAATAACAAGGGAGGACTGGGAAGATATTTGGGACAATGCGGGTAAAACCTTTATATGTACGGTAACAAAAGAGAATATATAACATTTTGTTATGCTGGTACTATACCCCCAAAAGATTAAAATTGATGTTCCCGAGGACCTCGGATAGATGCTGGAGGGGTTGTGGACAATTAGGAGATTTGGCACATACAGTTAGGTCCGGAAATAATTGGACACTGACACAATTTTCATAATTTTGGCTCTGTACGCCACCACAATGGATTTGGAATGAAACAACCGAGATGCAATAGAAGTGCAGACTTTCAGCTTTAATTCAAGGGGTTGAACAAAAATATCGTATGAAACGTTTTTGAATTGCAACCATTTTCATACACAGTCCCCTTATTACAGGGGATCAAATGTAATTGGACAAATTAACACAATCATAAATAAAATGTTCATTTTTAATACTTTGTCGAGAATCCTTTGCAGGCAATGACTGCTTGAAGTCTGGAATGCATGGACATCACCAAGCGCTGTGTTTTTAAATTTTGTATCCTTCCCCTCCCCATTTGTGTGAAAAATAATGAAATTACAAGTAAAAAAAAAAAAGCAGCAACAAAAATATTTAGTAGCTAGCAGAAATAATAAAGCAGACGCTCTTTACATACAGAATGCGCATAATTATAATTAAATAATACAATCCCTGTAGCATAAAATACTAGTTCTGTCTACGTTAACATTGCTATCAAACATTGTACTGCTGAATATGTTGGAGCTTTGTAAATAAGTGGTGATAAACTGTAAAATAATGTACAGTATGCAATGTTTTTCTTTTAAGATGGCTATCAGTTGTTCTAGGGCAGGGGTGAGCAAACTTTTTATGCCGAGCCCCCCTTTTTATCCATGAAATTTCCCGGGCCCCCCCTGCCTGATGTAATCAAAATCACATGAAAAAAAACCTTTATTAAACGGTATACAATGTAAATACAAATATGTCTAAGGCCGCGCATAGTGCCCGCGACGTCACCCGTCGCCGCTAGCGAAAGTTGTATTTCGCTTTGCGACGGCGTGGGCGACCAGGCCATTGATTGGTTCAGGGGCTGTCACATGAGGCGACAGCCCCTAAAAAATCAAATATTGCAGGCTTCAAAAAATCGCGTTGCCACGTCACGCTTAAAATAAGCGCACGCGGCGACGGCGACAATGCATTTGTTTTCGGGCGACGTTGCGTCGCCGGCACTATAAGCGCAGCCTAAATACTTACATACTTCAACAGCTCGCTCTTGCAAAATTAGGAGAGCAGGAACACAGCGCTATTGTAGGGCAGACACCGGAGGGAAGGGCGTTTGACATCACAGCACGGGGGCGTGCTCCTCCCTGTACCTCAGAATCAAGTGGCCCCACCTGCACTATTGTGTTTGGCCGCCTGTGCGCGCACATCTTTTTCGCCTGCGCAACCAGGTTTTGCTGCACGCGCCCCACCTAAATAATCTTGCGCCCGGGGCGTCCCCCCCCCTCAGTTTGTGCAACGCTGCATTCAATCACAACACCCACACACACAATCACAACACCCACACACACAATCACAACACACAGAAACCGACAGACAACCAACAGGCGCGCACACACACACACACACACACACACACACATATCACTGAAATCACAACCAACACAGCACACACTCAATCACTACACACACACAGTCACAACCAACACTCACATAATCACCACCAACACACACAACACTCAATCACAACACACACGCCACAGACAACCAACAGGCACAGCACACACACACACACACCACACACTGCAGTCCATATATATACACACACACACACACACACACACACACACACACACACACACACATTTCTACATATACACATACACTTCTACATATACACACACACACACACATTTCTACATATATATACACACACACACACACACACACACACACACACACACACACACACACACACACACACACACACCTGGTGGGTGGAGGGAGTAACTAAACCTGCTCAGGTCCCCCCATGTGCTGCTGAAAACGGGCGGCTAACAGACAGGAGGAGGAGGGCTTGTCTGTGTGCAGGGAAGGCCCAGCAGCAAGGCCCCACCCCCTCTGCAGGCAGACACAGCAGAGAACTGGAAGCAGCCTCTGCACGGAGCTTCTGGCCCCGCCCCCTCTGACACAGACAGCAGGGAAGCAGCCTCTGCACGGAGCTTCAGGCCCCGCCCCCTCTGACACAAACAGCAGGGAAGCAGCCTGTGCACGGAGCTTCTGGCCGCCCGTGCACAGCTCTTCCCGCCCCCAGGTTACCCCGCACGCAGCCTGCGCCCCCCCTACATAATCTTGCGCCCCCCCAAGGGGGCGCGCCCCCCAGTTTGCGCACCGCTGTTCTAGGGAATAACTATATTAGTAGTATGACGTTTATTTAAGCTGCAGAGTTTTAGATGAGTCACAGATGTAGACGACGTTCTTGCTCCCGTATTCATGTGGTAAGCCTCTAAATCTAAATTTGTCAACTTGTGTCTCCATTTAATGAGATTGCATATTGCGCGATTATGCATCAAAACTCGTGGCAACAGTAACGAGTTATCGTGCAATACATCTGTTGAATACATCTGTAGCTCAAATGGAAATATACAGTCCTAAATGTATGCTTTGATTGATACTTCATTGTCCTCTAATTATAATTTGCCAGAACTTAATAGTGATCCATATGTTTGAGCTTAAACATTGTTTTAGAAAAACAGTCTTTGTTAACCTGAGTCCTGTGGAACCCTGGAATGAGGTTGAAGGTCACCATGGGTGCCACACATTAATTTGGTAGTGGGGAACATTCAACTTTTGACGATTACTTTAACATTTTTTAACCCTCAAAGTTTTAATGATTTTGCTAAACGCTATGAGGGCCATCACTCTACGGGCTCTCATGCTATTATAGATAATTTTCTTGGGGGTATTGCATTCGGAGCATTACAGTGATTATAACAGAAGGGCCCCTCCACTACTGTTGTGTAGTTGTGTGGTCATTAGGGTGATGTGATTGTGAACTCCGAGTGGTCTTCCGGCAGGAAAAGATGTACAGTACTACTAACATTAACCATACACATTGAAAAACTGAAAGCACTTTACCTAAATTTACATTCTTAATTGTTTGAATACATATTAGACCCTAAAGGGTCATTGATAGACATGAATGAGTCGGTTCATTTTTTCTTTTTAATTGGGTTAGCAGTTGTAAGAGTTTGTATTTTGGAGCTACTGTACAATATTGTGCCAGCTCATGTAAGTGATCGCTGTTAAACTACATTTCTGCCAAATCTTCCAAGTTACTAGCATTTTACTAATTTGGGAGCACTGATAACAGTCAGAATAGATAGAAGATATGTTTAATGAATATTCAGCAATGTAGTTGATTTTAAAATCTTGTAGTATTTAAGTATTGACTTGTGATGAGTAGGCTGTATGTGGGAATGCTTACCATCTGTTTTTTCAATTAGGCCAACCCCTATTGGCACAGCACGTTTCACAATATCTGATATCGTATTCCAGTTGTTGAATGCAGAAGCTTCTTGTTACTTTGCCTTACCATTGGTTTCAGAGGAGTAGCTCTATATTCTATACAGCATCTTAATTTATCACACTCTTATTTCTGTAATTTGTAACAACAGTTGGTGAATTCTAGTTAGATCTTTAATTTTTTTCAACTGCGATTTTTGTTTGTGTGAAAAACATATAGTGATCTTTATCACTTTAAAACATTGTCTTGTGCATCAGTTTAGAAATTGTTCATTGTTGTATAGTAATTTGATAGAAAAATGTCATGTTTTTGTAGTAAATGTAAAATGTCAAGTTACAGGTGTCAGAAATATTTAGCATTCCTAATACGAACGAACGTAACAATTCAGTATCAGTAGCACTGATTATTTCTATTGTTGGCCCCTTTGTTGTTGAACAGGTTGATAGAGCAAATGCACTTGAAATGACCTCTGTTCCAAAAAGCTGTGTGGGAGTTAATTTTGTAATCTTGTATACTACGGTTTGCAATGTTTTGTATATGTATGTATGTACTGTATGTATATATTTCATTTTATTTTTTGTGCTTCGGTCTTTTCTGTGACACTGGAATCCATACTGAAACGTTTCCTATTGTTTGTCGGTTTGTAATTATCCAACTGATCTCGAACAACTGATTTTCTATTTTATCTATCTGTTCTGTTATAGTGCTCATTAGCACATTACAAAGAGGAGATATACCAAAGAAATGTCCTCTAGCAGGGAAGGGGTTAAAGTGTTGCCTTAAGTCTCATTCACTAAAAGATGTTTTGAGGACCGTCTTTGCACTTAAATGCCTGTGAGTCTTTGCACTTAAATGCCTGTGAGTCTTTACATTTGTTAGGGATTTTCTCATTTACAATGTGATTGTAAACACATTTATGCTAATTGTAATTGCAATAATGGTACCTGTAGCTTCAGTGAATTAAGTTGTAAAGTAGATGGGCATATAGCATAGTAGTAATTTTGTTGAGAGAGGCATACAGAAGCCACGAGCAAATGTAGTTTGATTGGCACTTGCAGTCGAGACTAATTTTCCTCTTCGAACAAAGCGTTATAATCAAGTTTAGGGAGACATGCAATTTGCAACGATGTGAAATTGCTGCACATTTTTTCTAGACAATATCAGTGTTGAAATTATAGTACTTTATCAGATTAGGATTGGAAAAAAAAAAAAAACCTTTTTATATCTCTGCTAGTGAAAATGAATCTTGAAATGAACATTCAACTGTGTGCTTTTGCAGGAATAGTTTTCAGTTTAGACTCGGAATGTCTCTGGTCCCTTCAGTAAATCTGTAATGTTCATGTTTTCTTAGATGCATTAACTGTGTATATTGTTTCATAAAGTTCCACTGCAAAAATGCTCTTTTAGCAGCAAGATTGATACGCCATGTGCCATATCTATTCATTGATTAGTTTAGATTGTGAAAACATATTTCTGTATGTTTCCATTTTCAATACATTTCCTGGATCTGTTTTCATCTGCCTTTCAACATACAGTGGCCGTTATTCGAAGACTTCACGCGGTGTATACATCGGAATACCCATGTCCCGCCTTAGACGCATGTTGACTCGGTTTATTATCGGGTGCAAAAATTTGCATTTTAGCGTTGTCTGCAATACCGTTGAGAAACTCAAGTGGGCGATCGCGAGTTGTTGTCTTAAAAATGTAATAGAAATTAAACCTGTCTTTCATTGCCATAGAGTTAAGCAAAGTGTGTGTGTGTAATTGTAATTTGAAGATTAACGCTCCTTAGCCATACACAGATTAAAATTATGAGGCCACATATACAGGATAATAAATGGAAAAGTAATACAAAAATACAACGTTGCTTCTTCCGAATGTAAAATATATGTAATTAGGTAGTACTGGAGGAGTCCTAGATGGAATGCCATAAATGGAATGCAATATTTTGAATGGCCTACTTATTGATACATAATTAGACCCTGCTTAAATTGTGAGTAAATTTGGGAGGAGTGCAGGATTTTTGTATTTGTTTTCTGGAAATGTAAGGCCGATTTTATCTTTTCCTAACAGTATACTCCATAAAGGTGTATAGAATTATATAGTGATACTGTAATAGGGGTTGACCGAAGCTCACCTAATTCTGTTTCCAGGTTTTTCACTGGACATTTGATTGGGTGTGTAGCAGGCTCTGTACTTCGAGAAGGTTGTAAATTCATACATTTTTAAAAAAAATTTTTTTTGCAGAAACAACTATAAGTCTAATGAGAAATGTTTGGTTCTGTAATAATTTCAAATGTGGCATTACCCACTTTAACATCCAGAGAAATAGTGCGTGGAAATGCGGTAGGATTAGAGCTAGATATGCAGTCATTGCATTGTTTCAGATACTTGAAATTAGCACAGCAGCTGAAAAACATCTGTTAGCCTGTAAAAATGCCGTGGCTAGTATTGTTGGTATAGGAGGAGTAAGAAAAACATGCCATTTGAGCTGCTCGTTTACAACCATTAAATACATATGCTGTTGGGTGGTTATAAGGTGTGCCCTAGATAAGATTGTTTCTGTTATAAAACAGAATATTTTCTTGGAGCCGCAGTGACGATTGGCTCTGTTAACCTCAACCTATATCTTTCATTTAATGTGTAGAACAAAAATAAGTCGGATATATAGTACATTTGTTTTGATGTTGTATATCATGTAAGATAAGTGTGCTTCCAATTTAGGATTCAATGGGCAATCCCTCCTACGACCAAACAAATTCCTCTAACCAGTTTAAGATGCTTTGTCTGTGTTGGTGGTGCCTTTTTTTCTACTGAAATCTGACACACACAATTTTAAATATTTTTTTACAGTTGGACTTGGTCAGATTTGATCTCTGGCTACTTCCTTTTGTCTGATGGCACTGTGTTTCACATTTCAATGAAGCCTTCTACATCTGTATATATAAAGGTGAGAAAGTTTGTGAACCCCAATAATAATTATGAAAATTCCATAGTTTTTCAATGATAACCTTCTTGAATCAAAACCAGTCTTTTCTTAAATATCCAATAGGGTTTATATTAACCAATTCCATGTCTTTTGAAACAAAATTATGTATGAATTAGACAGAGTAATTAAGAGTCAGGGTATGTGCAAAAGTAAGCGAACCCTTGGTTTTATCAGCTAAATTAAAGGGGATAATTAGAATCGGGTGTTTAAATAGATCGTCAGGTGAGTTTGTAAAGATCAGAAACTTTGTGCATTTGCTCTTCACTACATGTGGAAACACATTATGCCACGATCAAAAGAAATCTGAGTACCTCAGAAAAGCAGTTATTGATGCTCATCTGTCTAAAATGTTTACACAACCATTTCAAATTATTTGGGGCTCCACCAGACCACTGTCAGAAAAATTGAGAAAGTTCAAGTCCACAGTCACTACACAGGAGCAGTCGTCCTACCAAAATCTCTCCAAGAACAAGCCAGCAAATCATCCAGGAAGTGACAATGAACCCCAGAGTAACATACAAGGATCTGCAATGGCTAATGTGTGTGTTCATGAGTCAACTATCAGAAAAACACTGAACAAGAATTGTGTTCATGAACCAATAGCCAGGAGGAAACCACTGCTCTCTTAAAAGAACATTACGGATTAACATGAAGTTAACCAAAGAGCACACAGATGATCCACGACACCTCTCGAACAATGTTCTCTGCACAGACGAGTCTAAGGTAGAACTTTTTGGCCTCAATGAGAAACTTGTGGTGAAAATCAAGCAATTTATTTGAACAGCATAACCTCATCCCAACTGTCAAGTATGGCGATGGGACTGTGATGGTTTGGGGCTGTTTTAGGAGCTGGACGGCTTGCTATCATTGGCACAACCTTGAATTCTGCACTGCCAGAAGATTCTAGAAGAGAATGTCAAGCCATCCATCCGTGAGCCAAAACTGAAGCAAACGTGGGTTATGCAGCAAGACAATGATCCTAAACATACAAGCAGATCTACAAAAGAATGGCTACAGAAGAAGAAATTCTGCGTGTTAGAATGGCCTGGTCAAAGTACAGACCTAAATTTCATCGAAATGTTATGTCGGGACATGAAGTGAGCTGTCCATTCAAGGACAAAGTTCACCGTATTTAAGCAGCTCTGTAAAAAGGAATGGGCTAAAATTTCTCAAAACCAATGTGAGAGACTGACCAGCAGTTATAAGAAATAGTTGGTCATTGCTGCACAAGGGGGTACAACCAGTTACTGAATCCAAAAGTTCATACTTTTTCACACATGGATATTGAATGTTTAATCATTTGTGGATAAATACATGTTGAAAAAGTCTGTTTTTGTATAATTTGTTTGATCAGGTTATCTTTATCTATTACTAGCTTTTGTACCCGGCTTCGCCCGGGGACCTGCCGGGACATCTCCCTGCACTGCTGCCGCATCGCCCCTCGCTGCCGGCACATCTCCACGCCACTCCCCCCCCCCCCCCCCCTGCTGCTGGCACATCTCCCCGCTGCTGCCGCATCTCACATCGATGCCAGCACATCTCCCCACCCCCCCCGACTCCCGCTGGCACATCTCCCCCGCACACACACACACACACACACACACAGCCCCGATCCAGCCAAGGACACGCCCCCTCCCTTAGTAGCCACGCCCCCCGCTCCTGCTCTAACATTTTTGCAGGACACCCGATGGAAACTTAGAATGTCCATAATTTGGGAGGTGAGTCATATTGGAAGCTCAAAATAGGTGTTGACCTACAAATCCACAGCACAATGTCCAGTAAAAGTTTTGTTGTGCTACGTCGTGCCGTTTGTGGGATTTCGATGCTTCGGAACATACAAACAAAGAAACAAACAAACAAACAAACGGAATAACAAACTTAGAAATATAGTATAGATTAGAATTTAGATTAAAATCTAATAGCATTTTAGGTTTGAAATATGTGAAAATATGAATGGGTTCACAAACTTTTTCCCGCCACTGTATTTGTTGTTGCAAATTGCTGTCAGGTCCAGGATATTTCACATTTTATTGACTTTCCCCAAACTTTGGGCTATTATCTTGGCCAAACCTGCTCGAATGCCACAGATCCCCCAAGAATGCCTTTCCAGGTACATTTAAAAGACTTTAGTTTATTCCCCACTGTCGGGGAATAATTGCGACAACCATATTTCAACCCCTCCACTTGCAAGACCAGTTGTAGACCTCAGATACCCGTAGTCCTGTAAAATACACAAAGCTAGGCCTTGTCAGTGGTTTTACATTCCATAAAAACAATTCTGGTATTTGTATGACAATTTAATTTTCAAGTAAATGTTCAAATCAACATTAACCTCTTATGTGCCAGATTGATTAAAATAATTAATCGTTTCTTCCATTTCTGTTACTATCATCCCCCCCCTTTTTTTTAACCTTTTTTTTAAAGGATACAATTAAGCAATAAAAATATATTTATGCATTCAGTCAGACTTTGTTTACAAAAAATTTATTAAGGTCAATATTATGACCTTAGCATCTGTATCTTATACAGTGAATACTTCATATCCAAAATGGAGTTCAACAGCCTATATACATCGTAGTTTCCTTAGCAGTCTTAGCTAGGGGAAACCCTTCAAATGAGTTCTTGGTAGATTACCTTTCGGGTTACATCCCCCAAGATCAGAGTGGTCTCCCTACATAGTGGTTGAAAAGAGAAGCTCACAGCTCCTTCTCTTGCTGCCTTGTGCCTGTATTAGCGCTGTCCCATATAGTGTTAGCTTTTAGAATTGGTGTTAGATATTGGATTAGGGTTAGTTAGAATTAGCGCTACAATAGATTTATGGCCATGGTTTTTAATAGTATTAGGAATGGGTTGGTAAGAATTTGTAGTGGTTTTAGTTAAAGGTTTGTGGTTAAGTTTCATTTTATTTTCGAGATAGGGTTTATATGTTGAGGTATTGTTCATGTACATTTTTTGTGTATTACTTTCTGTAAAATATTTGTGGGTAGGCTCATGGCTAGCGTTAATATTTTGAGTTGTAGGGTTATTTTGTTAGCAGACTGTCATGAATTGTGTTTTGTGGTGTGTTTTTTTTGTTTGTGTTGATGTAGCATTAAAGAGGCAATGCAAGCAGCTTAAAAAAATAAAACCTTTTTTGTTTTAATATATGCAACATTTGATTATTAAAATCTATTTGTATCTACATTTGATTTATTGAAAACGAATTACCTAAGCTGCCGATCGATTGGTTCTCCCGTGATCGATCACAAAAGTCCTGTTTCCCAGGGTTTACTAAATGGCTGCCTTTCAGTTTCAAATCAATCCTTCAGTCAGTGTAAGGCCCGGGCCATAGAGGGGTGGGGAGAGCGGAGGCGCACTAACGCTGAGGCTCGCCTGCTTCAGTCAGCGCGATTGCACGGACTTGCAGGCGAGCCAGCGTGCGCGAAGGGAGCCGGGGGGAGGTGGTTGGAGGCAGGGCAGTGACGTTGCTGGGCCAATCGCCCACGACGCACTGACGTCAATGTCACGGCGCCGTGACGTTGACGCTGATGTGCTGTGATTGGAGGTTTTCAGCCGACAGCGCGCTGAAAAACAGCTTGGCGCTCGGCTGAAATCTCCAACTCGCCAGCACGCCTGCGGACGCTCGAGTGAGCCCCCTCTCAAGGCATCCTCATTGAGGATGCAGGGGCTCAGCGCGGAGCGTCCGCACGCCTCAGCACGGCCTGTCCGTCTATGGACTTGGCCTAAGGCTGCGTCCATAGGACTGCAGCCATGCGGAGGCTGAGGGAAAGTGGGTGCTTTCCCTGGCCTTGGTCCGGGGGCGTGTCGGGGGGGGGGCCTGTGACGTCACGGAGCTGGTTCGCCCTCATTGGGCGAACCGCTCACGTGACTGGCCCTGCACTCCCGTGAGCGCGAAAATTTTCCCTGGACGTAGCCTAACTCAGCAGCTACAATCGATTCATATATTACAAAGGTAACATTATCTATTGTTTCAGTTTGCAGCTCTGGGAATATTAGCAACAAACAGGAAAGTGTTATAAATATCCTGCACTGCTGGAGAGGTGAGCCAAAGCCGGCTATAGAATTCAAAAGATGCTCAGTATATTAAAACTCATTTAGAATGGCATTACGAGTTGAATTATAATTTTTTTTAAAAAAGTACAAAGTATTACCTAATACAACAGAAATGATTTTTTTTTTTTAAGAAGAGAGGCGTTATGCTCACTCTTAGGGTTTTTTGTTAGTCGGGAATACATTTGGAATTATTGTCTTGTATATGAGATTTGGGTTCTAAGTAGCATTTTAGTTTTTTGGGCAATGACCAAATGGGGGTTAGGATTTGGCATAAACATAGGTTTCACATAATGAGACCGCGCTATAACCGGGATCGCGTTAACCCGGGATTGCAAAATGGCCGCCGCACGAGGACTTACCCGGCATCTGCAGCTCAGAGGCATCTGAAAAGCAGTACAGTACAGTACAGTACAGTAGAAGTTAAATTTGATAATAGAGTCAATTACATCACACCAATCCTATGATGTAGCAGGTATAGAATCGCTATCAGTGTATGAAGGATCATGGGTTCGATTCCTGTATGTTATGCTAAAAGTGTGCGTGTGCACGTGCGTAATAAAGTATTGAATGTTATAAAAAAAAAAAAAAACCTTGCTTGTAGATGTGGGCAGCCTGATGAAGCAGGGAGAGGAGAAAGCTGCAGATGCAGGGTAAATCCTCACGCAGCGGCCATTTCGCTTTAAACAAAAAAAATTTTTTAAATCGGGAGCCACGCTCAGACCGCGTTATAAGCGGATCCGCGTTGTAGCTATAACAAGGTTGAGCTGTATGTCATAACCCAGACTCCCTGGCTGCAGTATTGTATTCTGTGATTATGGGATAGGGCTGCGGCCATAGTGCGCACAGCACAAACAAAACAATTATGTGAAGTAGTCCGGCCATACTGCGTGAGATGCGGCGCTTGACGGCGCGGCAGAATTTGGAGGAGACAAATCCATTTGATTTTCCGCGTCACATGAGCATTTGAACCAATGAGGGTGAACCAGCCTGAGGACGTCATGGCCACGCCTCCCTGTCGCGCATGTCATCTTGGTCCACAGATTGCTCAGGCGACAGGTGCGCGCACACCCCCTAGCGTTCTGTCGCGTACGCGCTCTGTCTGCAGCCTAAGGCCTCGTCCAGGGTGATGCTGAGCGGGCTTGTGCAGGCCGCGATGAAACACATTGCTGCACTGTGTATGGCCAGCGTCTGCGCATGCACGGCGCTTAGCTGCTTGCATAGGCAAGCAAATTAGATTATGTCGCTCGCTGGCGCGTCACGTTAGCGGTTTGCCTAATGAGGGCGAACCAGTTCCGTGACGTCATGGCCGCACGCGCATCTAGCTGGCCATAAATTGCCTGGCCCAGCAGAGCACGTGATGTCTCTGTACTCTGTGCGGTGGAGAGTTTTTTTTTTTTTTTTTTTGTTTTTTTTTAACTTTTCAGAACTGTGTACAACATGAAAGCAAATAAAACGTATTTGGGTGTCAAATGGTGTTGTCACTTGTGTGGCTAAAGGCCTAACTTTAGGGAAGTGTTACAAGACCACTGATTATCAGTTCTCTCACACTAATGGCTTGTATTTGTAACCGTGTTTACAGTCTGACCTACATATTGACAGGTTTAGCAGGACTTTCTTTTTTTTGTTCTCTTTTTTTCTC
The DNA here is from genome assembly GCF_040206685.1 of Ascaphus truei. Classification (NCBI taxonomy): domain Eukaryota; kingdom Metazoa; phylum Chordata; class Amphibia; order Anura; family Ascaphidae; genus Ascaphus; species Ascaphus truei. The sequence continues at coordinate 487,771,508 of NC_134483.1, read as the reverse complement.
TTCCTTTGACTTTAGTTTCAAGGAATACGCACAGCACATTGCAAAGACATGTATTGTTGTTTGGGCCAGGTGCATGAATATGCTCAGATCATCTTACTTTGACTTGCACAAAGCTATATCTGTTTCTCTGCCTTTTTGTTTATTGGTTTCCTGGACAATTTAATATACTGTACCTAGAAATCGTCAAGATGTGTTTTCATTTGTAGTAGCATAATCCATTCGGAAACCTCTTGTTTGGCCCTTAGGACAATGTGTTGCTTGAACAGTCTGAGTTGTCTCTAAGCATAACGTGTTTGCTAGTGATTGGATCCTAAATCCAGTATGAAACTTACAAATGGATTGAGGTTTATTTTTAAAATATTGCAATTGTACCCTTGTCTTGACCATTTGAAACACTATAATATTCAGCTGATCTTTGAAGAAATCCTAGGCTGTAACCACCAAAGCAATGATTGACTTCATATCTAATTTTTTAAACCGGGATATCTCCTGTTGATATCGTAGCACACGCGATTCTCAGATAAATCTAGATCTTCACATATGTAAACCCTTTTCTTTTAATATGCAAACAAATGACATTCACATCTATTTGATACATTGTCATTATGTTTTAGGGAACAGAACTATTTAGTCTATAGCAAAACTTTAGTGATGGCAAAGTCTACACAAAATTCCCTTTTATACATTAAGGTAATATGCATATAGCAGCTTAACTCATTTGCCTTAATACTATATAAGAAATCTATCAGTTGAAGTTCATGGTGCTGTTCTCTTAGACAGGGGTGCGCAAAGTATTTAACTTGAGCCCCTCCTGCCTCCTTACCTCCTGCCTTGCGCCCCCTCGGCTCTGGCGTCAAATTACGTCACGTTACCATGGCAATGTGATGTCACGTGACCCCGCGGCGGTTACCATGGCGGCGCGTCGCCGAAGATCAGATAAGAGAAGCTGCAGAGGTCTCACGCGGTCCCCCCCCCCCCCCCGACACTTCATTTAAGTGCCTTTGCGAGAGCGCTGGACCTCTGTAGCTGCCGCGCCCCCCCTGGGAATTCTCGCGCCCCCCACTTTGCGCACCGCTGCTCTTACAGATCCTGTTGACATTGTCTAAAGTTTGCCTGCTGTTATTCCCGGGTAGGTTTGAGTTTGGGGTCAAAAAGTGACCTGTAAACCTTCATCTTCATGTTCTGTTTTTATTATCTATAAATACAATATAAAAAGGAATGCTTGAAAAAAGTTGGTGTGCATAGCAAATATGCATTTAGGTGTATGTATTTACGCATGTTAAACATACACAACATTTTATATCCTTGTCCAACATTGTATTACAGCATAATGCCTTTGTCACGAACTGCACACCTGTGAGCACGTGACTTGTATATTTATTTATTTTATTTATTTATAAAATGTTTTACCAGGAAGTAATACATTGAGAGTTTCCTCTCGTTTTCAAGTATGTCCTGGACATAGTTAATATGACAAATATTACATGGTTACAAATACAGTTACATAAATGAACAGGGTATACATTATATACACATTGCATGCACAGTTAGAGAAGATGTATATTATAGGCTTATGTAACAGTTACAGACAGATTAAAATGTGAGCCAGCCTTCGATTTGAAAGAACTTAAACTGGTGGTGGATGTGAGAGTCTCCGGTAGGTTGTTCCAGTTTTGGGGTGCACGGTAAGAGGAGGAGCGGCCGGATTCTTTGTTGAGCCTTGGGACCATGAACAGTCTTTTGGCGTCTGACCTCAGGTGATAAGTGCTGCATGTGGTAGGGGTGAGGAGCTTGTTCAGATAGATGGGTAGCTTGCCCAGAAAGTATTTGAAGGCAAGACAGGAAAGGTGAACTTTGCGCCTAGACTCGAGTGATGACCAATCTAGTTCTTTTAGCATTTTGCAGTGGTGTGTTGTATTTGCATTGGAGAACAAAACGACAAATTGAATTGTAGAGGGTGTCAAGTTTGCCAAGGTGGGTTTGGGGTGCCGAGCCATATACTATGTTTCCATAGTCGATAATTAGCATTCGCATCTGCTGTGCAATACGCTTTCTGACCAGCAGGCTTAGGGAGGATTTGTTCCTGTAAAGTACACCTAGTTTGGCATAGGTTTTGGATGTCAGGGTATCAATGTGCATTCCGAATGTTAAGTGGGAGTCAAACCATATGCCCAGGTATTTAAAACTAGTAACAGGAGTTAGGGTGGTGTTTGCGTTGGTTCTGATCTGGAGCTCAGTCACTGGAAGCTTTAAAAATTTAGTCTTGGTCCCAAATACCATTGTTACAGTCTTGTCAGTGTTTAAAAACAGTTTGTTTTGGGAAATCCAGTTTTCGAGTATCAAAAAGTCAGACTGAAGTACGTGTTCAAGGTCGGAGAGGCTATGGCTGGGTGTGTATAAGATTGTGTCATCTGCATACATGTGTATTGAAGCTTCCTTACAAGCTGTGGGAAGATCATTAATGAACACTGAGAAGAGTAGGGGCCCCAGAACAGAGCCTTGCGGGACGCCACAGGTGATTTCCAGGGGGTTGGAGTTAGAGCCTGAGATGGACACATGTTGGGATCTTCCTGATAGGTAGGACTGAAACCAGTTTTAAGCATGCTTCCCTATTCCAGAGCTCTAGAGTTTGTTAAGCAAGATAGCACGATCAACAGTATCAAAAGCCTTGGCAAAATCTAGGAGTATTGCACCAGTGAGTTGACCACGTTCCATTCCACACTGGATTTCATTGCAAACTTTTAGCAGGGTAGTTACGGTAGTGTGTTTAGGGCGAAAGCCAGATTGGAATTGGCTAGGGAAATTTGTCTTGGTATAGTAATCGCTTAGTTGGGAGTGGACACATTTTTCCATGACTTTGGATAGGATTGGGAGAAGGGAGATTGGCCTGTAGTTTGAGACAGTGTTTTTGTCCCCACTTTTGAAGATTGGGACATCTCTAGCAGTTTTCCAGGTCTTAGGGATATAGCCTGCAGACAGGATAGAGTTGACTATGGAAGCAATTGGTTTGGCAATTGCTGGGGCACCAAGTCTTAGGAACCTAGATTGTAGTAAGTCAGATCCACATTGGCTGCTTAGTTTTAATTTGAGGAGCGCTTGTGTAATCTCTTCGGATACTGGGCCAAATTGAAAATTGTGAGCAGTGTTGGGAGAGGATGAGGCTATATGGGTACTCCCAGGATGAGATTCAGGTTTGTGGTTTGGGTTGCGTTTCGCTAATAAGTTAGTAGCACACCCCACAAAGTAATCATTGAATGCATTTGCAACGTCGGTGGGGATTGTCAGAGTAATATCCCCCTTAGTGATATTACTTGGCTGTTGATGGTTAGAAGGCTGGAGTATGTTGTTAAGCTTCCAGAAGTTAGCTGGGTTTGATGTATTCTGGAGGAGATTGTCAGAATAATATTGTGCTTTTGCATGCCTTGTTTGCCTTGTGCACATGTTCCGCAGGCATCTGTAGTGATTGGGATCCTTGGTAGTGCCAGTTACTTTGTGGCTTTTCCACAAGGCATCCCTGAACTGGTAGAGTGCTATAAGGTCAGGTGTAACCCATGGAAGATGGGCACCCCGTACACTTATTCTGCGTAGTGGAGCATGGGTTTCACAGAGTTTTAAGAACTCGGATTGGAAATAGTCAAGCGCAGAATCAGGGTCGGGAATTAAATCGATTCTGTGCCAAGGGCAGTTGGTAAGGTCAGCCAGAAACTGTTGTGGGTTAAAGTTTGTAAATGTTCTAGTGAGGAGAACTTTAGGGGTTGGTTGGGGTGGTTTAATTTTCCTTACACAGTACACTATTGCATGGTCACTGAAAATGTCAGGAAGGATGCCAGTGGATTGGATTCTGCAGGGATTTGAGGAGAGAAACCAGTCAAGCAAGGAATGGTTGTGCGATTTCAGGTTTGTCCGTGTGGGTTGGGAAATGAGTTGCGATAGGTTAAGCGATTTTGATTTGTACCTGGATTTTGTGGTTTTTAGGGTCAAGCCAATTGAAGTTAAAATCCCCAAGAACTAGCAGCTCACTCTTTTCATTCAGAGAGGAAATGGAGCCAAGAAACTGAGTGATATCAGTCAGGGATTGTAGAGGGGCTTTAGGGGGGCGGTAGATGCCAGCAAGCAAGATGGGCTTAGAAAATGGGAGGCAGTGTAAATTGTAAGGTGTCTGCAATATAAAATAACACCCCTCCTCCTCTCTTTGACCTATCTCTCCTAGAAATGGAGTATCCCTGAATGGCAATATTTGCATCAGTAGTTTTAGGGGTTAGCCAAGTTTCTGTAAGAACGATGGCTTTGGGTTTATGGATAAAGCACCATGCCCTTAGTTCATCCAGTTTGGGCAGCAGACTCTGGATATTTATATGGGCGAGAGATAGCCCTTTTTGGAATTTGAAGGGGGTATGGGACATAGTTGAAGTGGGAGGGCCTGGGTTAGATTCAATATCACCTGCTAAAGAGTAATAGTATGAGTAGAAATTTGAGTAGTTGTTTGCAAGTTGTAACTTTATGATTTTTGCCAATTGAGTAGTTGGTGTGCTGGTTTTCAGGGTTTTCCACCAACATTCAGTAGATAGTGCAAGGCTTTTTAGTAATCCAGGGTGTATGTTGATGTTGGGCGTGGGCCAGGAGGGTGAAGTGTGGAGTGGATAGAGAGAGTAACATTTCAATGAGGCCACGAGAAAGAACAAAGTGGAGGTAAAAAGCAGGTTCATTATGGTCAGAATAGCTCACCGTTTGTTGCCATGTGTAGAATCGTTTGTAGAAGGAAGCAGTCCCCAGTAACCTCTAGTCCAACTATAGTCTAACTATATCTTCTCACTTAAAACCTCACTTTAAGATGCCTCACTATATCATGCCAATGCAGTCCCTGCTAATGCAGGGGGGGGGGGGGTATTGGTTTTATACAGCTAAAACAGTCACATGACCCTCTCCCCTCCCCAATAAATCAGCTTGTTCCAGTTGGTCAATTAGCAGTACACAGTTAAGAGAAGAAAAAAAAAAAACACCTTTTGATATTCAAACATACCAAATTATCAATACTAAAGGCCGCTGGGTATGTGACAAAGCTTAAAGCAGCAGTCCGGCGTTTTTTGTATTTATGTCAATTTTTTTTCCATTTAATTTTTCCCCCCTTTAATATGGGCTTCAATACAATCCACACACTAAATAATTAGTTAAGTTGCCATTCGATACGTTCTCCTGTGATCGGGGAAGATTCGGCTCGGGGGTTCACTAAATGGTTGTCATTGTAGCAGAAGAGGACCAAAGATGCAAAGTTCTGTAGGCAAGATCATGTGACCAGACAGTCATTAGATACAATTGGTGCACTGCTAGAGAGAGAAAGAAGGGCTCAAACTAGTGTGTGCCAGGGCCTGTTTCAGAAGAGGAAGGGGTTGTGACTTTGTAGATGGTTGCTATAGAAACAAAAAATGCTCGTTACATTATAATACATAAAAAATATTGTTCAGGTTTTTTTTTTTAATGCTTCAAATATTTTCTCATAGTACAGAACTGATTTATTAACAAAAAAAAAAAAACCATGTTCGATATTGCTTGGTCTGCAGCTTTAATGCAGACAACTATCTACCTGATCACACCTGCAGGGTCCCTCAAATCAGTAATATGTCCTGCACACTCAATTCTTTTCCTCTCTTTTAAGGCTATACACTCTTCTGCCCCTTCTTACATCTCAGCCCTAATTTCTCGCTATTCATTTGCCCGACTCTTGCATTCTGCTCAAGATTGTCCTCTTGTCTACCCTCATCTAAAGCCCCCTCCCACCTAAAACCTCTCTCTCTGCCCCACACCTCTGAAATGTTCTTCACCTCAATATCCGACTCGCACCCTCTCTCTCTCCACCTTTACTACCTTTCTTAAAATGCACTTCTTTAAAGAGGAAAATGGGTAGCTCCGCTGGCTGTTGCTATACATCTCATATGCACTGACGGCCTCTTGCAGGCGCACTTACCAGAACACCATCCTACTAGCTCTGTAAATTCTTCCTATTTACTGCTTAGATTATAAACTATCTGGGGCAGGGACTCCAATTGCTACTTTCATGTCTGAAGCGCTTTTTCCCATTATTTTATATTACATCATGTCTATTATTGCTGTGAAGTGCTATGAACTTGGATAGCGCGACAGACAGACGGACATCTCCCCTCAATCATCACATATTTACCTTAAAATGTTTCCACCACTAAGGTCTAAGGGATCCTGCAATTTGTACTTGGCGCGCACAAGCGCCTTCGCACCCAGTATGAGCTCAGCCTAATAAAGCACAAAGACCATACTTCTAACAATATAATAAAACAGAAGTCTCATATGTGCGTTCTTTCAAAGTGTCTTGAGTGGGAGAAATATGGGATTTCACGTGTCATAGCATTGACACTTAGTTGCAAATCTGAATTCCTATTCTAAATGCATCGGTTATATCCTAGCATCCTTCTCCATAAGCCCACCTTCTAGGCATGACCGTAACACCCTCCCCTCGCTCCCATCAAATCAATTAATCAATGAATTAATCAAAAGGTGCCTGAATAGAGAAAATGCCCCATATCTTTATTTCTATAATACTTGGATGAATGTGCCATCTTCACCGTTGTGTTGGCATAATGAAAATACGTGTGTGGATACTAAACTCGTGTGTTTAATGCCTTGTTTGATAGACAAATGGATATCTGTTCTTCACACCCTCTCAATCATGGTTTGTATCATTTAATTTGTCTGATCAAAATTGTTACAAAGATGCAGTTGTAATTCTTGGGACTAATATCAGATCTGCGATATTTTATATTTATCAAACTTACACAAATATGGACGGTCTTCTTGACCACACCCTCTGGCATGCACAGAACCTTTCAGGGGTCCCTTTAACATATTAAAAGGTTTCTACTGTCAAAAATGAGTTGTGACTCCCCAATTTCCTACACCAGTGTTGGCCTGAGATAACCTAACTTCTAGGCTAGCACATTAAACCCAGAAAGGGTCAGTGGCCTAACCTGCCATAAAAACTGGTTTTATGACAGTAAAAAAAAAAAAAAAAAAAAAAAGCAAAATGGCTTGAAACGCATGAATTCGGAACACCCACCTCTCAACACTGTTGCTATATGTAGAAAGTTAAGGAATCTACCACTGCCCAAATGTAGACATTAATATTTTAAAAAGTTCTGTAGCTGCTGACAGTGAAAAACTGTCAAATTCTATAGGGTTCTGGCAAATCATTATGAATGCTATATTATTATTTATTTATTTATTTATTTAAATATAACACCCACTGAAAGTTTTACAAGGAATTGTGTAATTCATACGCCGGGCTAAACAAAAACATGAGAAGGGTTTTAGGGGGAGTGGGGTTTTAAGGATTTTCTTTTTAATCAGGTGGAGGGGGTGTGTGGTAGTGCTTAGGGGGTATGTTGAGCCAGGGGGTGGTTGTTTTCTCGGGCAAAACACAGTGACCAAGATGTACACACACAAGGAGTTAAGATGTAGTCCCAGGGTGGAGAAGGGATAGAGCTACAGGGGGACCCTCTTGTCCTTGCCTGTGAAGGGGAAGATCTGTATGATAGTCTGCCAGAGGCTCCCTAAGGCCGTGCTTGTAGTGCTGGCGTGTCGCCCCGAAAACATATGCATTGCCACCACCGCGTGCGCTTATAGTGCGTCGCTGTCGCGAAAACTGGTACCCGACAAAATTTGATTTTTCAAGGGCTGGCGCGTCACGTAACTTTCACCGGTCACCAGTTGTGTCGCCGTCACCATCGACGGCACTATAGGCACGGCCTAACTGTAACTCTCTTCCTGTCACTCTGATGCAGAAAGAAGCACAGCCTGAAGAGAGGAGTGAAGGAGGAGGGTTGTGTGTCAGTGAGAGAGACCGTATCTCTGACCCCCACCCCTCTACCACAGTGCAGCTCTAATGAGCAGAATTGGCAGGAAAGAGAGTGTCGGCACTGCGACAGCATATTATACAGCACAGCTTTAGGCGCCAGAGGTAACAACTTAGGCGCAGAGCGGCCAGGCACCTAGCATTTTTCAATGCTTGCATTTAAGAAAAGGAAAAATGTTCGGACCAATTTCTTAACATTGAAAGTTGAAATCCAGAAGAACACCATAAATATTGGTTGGCTAACTTTGTCTGTCTGATTTGGTGCAGTTTGTCCTTTTCGGTGCACGTTTTAATCACTTAATTTGAGAATAGATTAGAATTAGACTTGTAATACGTTTACCTTAACTTGATAATGCCAACTGTATGCAACCATAACTTAATGAAGAAGATGTTTTGCAAGGCATGGCAGTTATGTGGATAAATGTAAAATAAAAAGCGTCCAGGTGGGATTGCTGCTATAAAGGGGCAACTCCCCTCAAATATGTAAGGTTTTTTTTTTTGCCATATTGCCAAAGTGTTTGGGGTACCAGAGTGGTGCATTATAATTGAATAGCAGCACCAAACGGTTAATTTGTGCATGTATATGCATATTTTACTTGTGCAATATGTTTTTACATTATTAAGTTTCATGATGAAAGCTAATTACTGCAAGCTGTCTCTTCCCAGATTGTGCAGGCTGTTTATAACTAGTGTCATGATAATATCATGAGATATTAGGTATTTTAACCCCTTTAGTACCAACGGGATTAAAATACCTAATTTGGTCTCCTTATAGTAAGCTTCAAAGGCAGTCTCTAGATGGTTCTGCAAGGTTCAAGGGGCGTGGCTAAAAGTTTCCAACATGAGCGTGACTTTATTAAAAATGAGAATATCCTGTGCTGTCATCTCATCTGCATAATAAAAGTAGCAGATCTGTAACCGTTTCACTGAGGTGCACGTTCTGACATCACACACTGCATTTTTAACAGGTACTGGGGGACAGATATGAATTCTCTTAAATGTAGGATTTAGACATTCATATTTAGCCTTGTCGTGTCTGCCATGAGGGCCTAAATGTATTGATGTGACTCGTGTGTGTAAGTATAACAGAAGTAAAGTTATGAGTATGTTTAGATACAGGCATACCCCGCATTAACGTACACAATGGGACCGGAGCATGTATGTAAAGCGAAAATGTACTTAAAGTGAAGCACTACCTTTTCCCCACTTATCGATGCATGAACTGTACTGCAATCGTCATATACGTGCATAACTGATGTAAATAACGCATATGTAGCAGGCACTATAGTGTCCCCGCTTGCGCACAGCTTCGGTACAGGTAGGGAGCCGGTATTGCTGTTCAGGACGTGCTGACAAGCGCATGCGTGAGCTGCCGTTTGCCTATTGAGCGATATGTACTTACTCGCGAGTGTACTTAAAGTGAGTGTCCTTAAACCGGGGTATGCCTGTATTGAATGCTTTAGGTAAACGTCATTTGGTGGGAGTTTTTTTTACTCTGTCGTAAAACTGGCAATCTCACAGCTAATTTACGACAGGGGCTAGGTTTCTGTGGTTTACATGGGAAGAAATAATGTATTTAAATCTGGAAAAAGATTTGGAAAATCAGATCTCAACATAGGTGAATTTAGGACTAAATTCTTGATTTCTCATATTCATGATCCAGCGGCGCCTCTGGGGAAAATCTATGGTGTGGTAATATATTGGATTTTCTGTCTGTTTTACCCTTTTATTTTAAGAAGTTGTTCTGCGTTTTATTGTGACTATGTTTTTTGTAATACTTTTTCTGTAATCTAAGCACTTTTTATATATATATATACAGCTAAACCCCGTTATAACGCGGGTCTCGGGGTCCACCCCGAGACCACCGCGTTACTAACGGGGTCGCGAGAAAAAAAAATGGCCGCCGCGCTTTAGCGCATATTCATCCCGCGGGACAGGAGATGGGAGCGGGCATGTCCCTCCGCTCCCCGCTTCCCCCTGTCACCGCGGGACAGGCCGCGGGGCAGGAGATGGGAGCGGGGATGTCCCTCCTGTCCCCGCTTCCCCCTGTCACCTCGGGACAGGCCGCGGGGCAGGAGATGGGAGCGGGGATGTCCCTCCTGTCCCCGCTTCACCCTGTCACCGCGGGACAGGCCGCGGGGCAGGAGATGGGAGCGGGGATGTCCCTCCTGTCCCCGCTTCCCCCTGTCACCTCGGGACAGGCCGCGGGGCAGGAGATGGGAGCGGGGATGTCCCTCCTGTCCCCGCTTCCCCCTGTCACCGCGGGACAGGCCGCGGGGCAGGAGATGGGAGCGGGGATGTCCCTCCTGTCCCCGCTTCCCCCTGTCACCTCGGGACAGGCCGCGGGGCAGGAGATGGGAGCGGGGATGTCCCTCCTGTCCCCGCTTCACCCTGTCACCGCGGGACAGGCCGCGGGGCAGGAGATGGGAGTGGGGATGTCTCTCCTGTCCCCGCTTCACCCTGTCACCGCGGGACAGGCCGCGGGGCAGGAGATGGGAGCGGGGATGTCCCTCAGGTCGCCGCTTACCTCAGAACCATGCTGCCTGCATGGAGGTTGTAGCGGGGGGTTTCTTCTCCCCACTGCTGTCCCCGGTGCTCCCGCTGCCTGCGCGGGAGGAGGGGGGGGAGCGGGTGGTGGTGCTGGTCGCGGCCCGTCTGTGTAGAGTGAGAGAGTGTGTGTGTATGTATATATGGGAGAGAAAGTGTGTGTGTGTATATGGGTGTGTGAGTGTGGGTAAGTGTCTGTGAGTGTGTGTAAGTGTCTGAGTGTGTGTGTAAGTGTGTGTAAGTGTGTGTGAGTGTGTGTGAGTGTGTAAGTGTGTGTGAGTGTCTGTGAGTGTGTGTGAGTGTCTGTGAGTGTGTGTGTGTGTGTGTGTGTGAGTGTGTGTGAGTGTGTGTGAGTGTGTGTGAGTGTGTGTGAGTGTGTGTGAGTGTGTGTGAGTGTGTGTGAGTGTCTGTGAGTGTCTGTGAGTGTCTGTGAGTGTCTGTGAGTGTCTGTGAGTGTCTGTGAGTGTCTGTGAGTGTCTGTGAGTGTCTAAGTGTGTGTACGTGTGTGTACGTGTGTGTAAGTGTGTGTAAGTGTGTGTAAGTGTGTGTGAGTGTGTGTGAGTGTGTGTAAGTGTGTGTGAGTGTGTGTGAGTGTGTGTGTGTGTGTGTGAGTGAGTGTGCGTAAGTGTGTGTGAGTGTGCGTGAGTGTGGTCAGTGTGTGTGCAGTGTGTCAGTGTGAGCAATGAGCAGTGTGTGTGCAGTGTGCAGTGTGTGTGCAGTGTGGCAGTGAGCAATGAGCAGTGTGTGTGCAGTGAGTGTGTGCAGTGTGTCAGTGTGAGCAATGAGCAGTGTGTGTGCAGTGTGCAGTGTGTGTGCAGTGTGGCAGTGAGCAATGAGCAGTGTGTGTGCAGTGAGTGTGTGCAGTGTGTCAGTGTGAGCAATGAGCAGTGTGTGTGCAGTGTGGCAGTGTGAGCAATGAGCAGTGTGTGTGCAGTGTGCGTGAGTGTGGTCAGTGTGTGTGCAGTGTGTCAGTGTGAGCAATGAGCAGTGTGTGTGCAGTGTGCAGTGTGTGTGCAGTGTGGCAGTGAGCAATGAGCAGTGTGTGTGCAGTGAGTGTGTGCAGTGTGTCAGTGTGAGCAATGAGCAGTGTGTGTGCAGTGTGCAGTGTGTGTGCAGTGTGGCAGTGTGAGCAATGAGCAGTGTGTGTGCAGTGAGTGTGTGCAGTGTGCAAAAAAAAAAATGTAAAAAAAATTTTAAAAAATTTTTTTTTTTTTTTTTTTTTTTTTTTTTTTTTAAAAACGGGAGCCACGGGAAAACCGCGTTATAACCGAATCGCGGTATAACGAGGCGCGTTATAACGGGGTTTAGCTGTATATATAATATATAATAAATTATATATATATATATATATATATATATATATACAGTGTATATATCTATATATATAGATATATATATATATATATATATTTTTTTTTTAAACCGTTGTGTCTTCCCTGTGTCTAGGGGCAATCTGATTGGCCAGAGGCTGAGTGACAGACCAATCAGATTGCTCCGTGGGCCGCCCTCCTCTCATTGGCTTGCTTCTGTGGCCTCGACCGGCCCTCCTCCTCGCACCACCGCCTGGCCACTCTCTTCTTCTCCCTCTCCCTCCTGTTCTGTCTCCCGCTGAGTCCCCCTGCCCCCGGGTATCACCCCCACCGGATATTGCCCCCCTGCCCCCGGGTGTCACTCCCCCCCCCACTGCCCCCTGTGTCGGTCCCCCCTCCCTTTCCCCGGTGCCCCCCTGTCACCTGCGTGTTGCATGTGTGCTCCGAGCCGTCCAGCGGCCTGGCGGTGCACGCACGCTGCGGCTGCTCCCACTCCTCGGGCGGCTCACTGTCCTCTCGACGCCGGCTCGCGCATGCTCCGGGGTGCCATGCGCTGCATGCTCTGCCCCCCACGCCCGGGACCGCGGCTGCTCCCGCACCTCGGGCGGCTCACCGTCCTCCCGACGCCGGCTCGCGCACGCTCCGGGTCGCATGGTGGCCTGCGCTGCATGCTCCGCCTCCCACGCCCGGGACTTGTCGGGCGGAGCGCCCGGATTGGAGAGAGGCGCCTTTTGGACCAGTGGGAGCTCGGAGAATGAAGGGGGGGGGGGGGGGCTGGTGTCCCCCGGTGGGTGGGCGAGGCTGCGGCATCCTCACTGCAGTTGTTGTTGGTGCCCGAGAACATGTGTCTCACAGTGTGTTTGTGTGCGTGTCTCACAGTGTGTGTGTGTCACTGTGTGTGTGTCACTGTGTGTGTGTGTGTGTGTGTGTGTGTGTCTGTCACTGTGTGTGTGTGTGTGTCTGTCACTGTGTGTGTGTGTGTCCGTCACTGTGTGTGTGTGTGTGTCTGTCACTGTGTGTGTGTCTGTCACTGTGTGTGTGTGTCTGTCACTGTGTGTGTGTGTCACTGTGTGTGTGTGTGTCACTGTGTGTCACTGTGTGTGTCACTGTGTGTGTGTGCGCGTGTCTCACTGTGTGTGTGCGTGTGTCTCACTGTGTGTGTGCGTGTGTCTCACTGTGTGTGTGCGTGTGTCTCACTGTGTGTGTGCGTGTGTCTCACTGTGTGTGTGTGCGTGTCTCACTGTGTGTGTGTGTGTGTGCGTGTGTCTCACTGTGTGTGTGTGTGGGTGCGTGTCTCACTGTGTGTGTGTGTCTCACTGTGTGTGTGTGCGTGTGTCTCACTGTGTGTGTGCGTGCGTGTGTGCGTGTGTCTCACTGTGTGTGTGTGCGTGTCTCGCTGTGTGTGCGTGTCTCGCTGTGTGCGTGTCTCGCTGTGTGTGTGTCTCACTGTGTGCTGCGCAGGGGGGGGAACAGAGCTGCTCGGGGGGGCACGGCCGGAGCTGTGTAGGGGGGACACACGCCCGGAGCTGTGTAGGGGGGGGGGGGAATGGCCGGCGCTGCGTGTGCGGGGGGGGGGGGGGAGAAGAGAAGGACTGGAGCTGCGCAGGGGGGGGGGGAGGTGGAGAGGGACGTGGACAGAGGGGGGAGCAGGAGTATATATATAATTTTTTTTAAATATATATATTTAAATATTTAATAAGTAATGCTTTGGGCTCTGAATGAGTAGTTGCACGCCCTGGAGAGAGTAATTAGGTTTTCGGGCACATTTTTCTACAACTGATTTTGGTGAGTTAAAGTGTATAGTTTTTCTATAATACACAGGAACCTGAGGCCCTGGCAAATATTAATTTGACATCTTATCATATTTGCATAACTACCTCAGGTGGTGGCAGGGGATAAATATGATTTGAAATGGAGTAGGGGTTAATATAAACTCACTGGAGGTACCTTTGCAGAGGAGAAAGATTAGTTGGCTAGAGTAGCAGGGTATATTAACCCTGGTTGGATATCTAAGTCACGTGCTCACTTGTGTGCTGTTCGTGGCAGTGGTATATTGGGATGGATTAGGAGACAGAGAACTCACTTGGGGGTCCTTTGCGGAGGTGAAAAGTAGGAACGCTTGCGAACGTCAATATTAACCCTTGTCCCATATGCAGGTTGCGTGCTCGCAGGGTGCCGTACGTGACAACTAGCTATCTTTTATTTTAGGTTAATATTAAGGATGTTGTATTGTGTGTATGTAAATGTACAATCCCCACTGCAGGTGTTTAATGGAAGCAAAGCAATCTTTTTGTGTCTTATTTAAGTTTAAGTTTCCATAAAATACATGATAAACATTTGAATAAACCGAAGAGGAATAATGCAGTACCACCATTTAAAAACAAATATAAACAATCTGTAGGAAGCTTTAAACAGGCTTGTTAAAACATCAAGTATTTTCCCATTTGTATTTTGTCATAGTATTGCAGATTTACAATCTTAATCAATCTGTAGTTCTCCGTAAGTGTTACATATGGAATCCTAAGGCGCGCCCATACTTAGCGTGACGGCGCGCGGTCACCGAGAACAAAAGGCCATACCTCTGAGACTGGCCATAGGCCATCGTGCAGCCGATTTTTCGTGCGACGGCCGGGTCATGTGTACGGTTCAGCCAATGAGGGCGAACCACTCGCGTTACGTCGCAGGCACGCCTCCCCGTCGCGTCTCCTTCTCCAGATCCCTCAGGCCATGGATCGCTTCTGCAGCAGGTGCGACGCCATGCGCTCTGTCACGCGCGCCTACTATATCCGAGGCCTAAGAGTTTATGTATTATTGCTGACCTGAGGAAGAGAGAGACCTCTCCAAAGCTTGTCCTAAAATATCAATTTTTAGTCCAAATAAAAAAGGTATCACTTAATACTGAAGTAATCATTTATTGTTTGGAGTAATAACTTGCGTGTAATACTGTGTTTGAAATACAGGCATACCCCGGTTTAAGGACACTCACTTTAAGTACACTCGCGAGTAAGTACATATCGCTCAATAGGCAAACGGCAGCTCGCGCATGCGCCTGTCAGCACGTCCTGAAAAGCAATACCGGCTCCCTACCTGTACCAAAGCTGTGCGCAAGCGGGGAGACTATAGAGCCTGTTACACATGCGTTATTTACATCAGTTATGCACGTGTATGACAATTGCAGTACAGTACATGCATCAATAAGTGGGGAAAAGGCAGTGCTTCACTTTAAGTACATTTTCACTTTACATACATGCTCCGGTCCCATTGCGTATGTAAATGCAGGGTATGCCTGTACGTTGCTTTCAATTAAATGTTTAAACATTATTTATCTTTGCCACTAGGACAATGACGTTGGTGTCATTTTTCTAACAGTTCTTTAATATTTTTGTATTTGTTTTTTTTTGTAGCTGCAGTGGACATGCAGTTGTACCAGTTCTTGTCCAATTCCACAATCTTAACAAGCAAGCACACCCAGATATTAAAGGGTAAATCTTTCAATTGAAAGTTCACAAGTCTGCCAACCCCTCCACCAAATCATCTCAATGGGAAGGCTTGTCACTTGAGTGTGTGCTCAACCTGTAGCCTACCGCCCCTCTTAAAAAAGGGCCAATATGATGAGGCGAAAAGGGGCTTTGTCTATGCAAACTCCTGTTGATCAATTATTGATGATATACATATGGGAGTAGCTGGAGGAAATGAAATGCCTCCCATGTTTTGAACTTTAAACAGTTTAAACAGTATTTTAAAAAATATTTATCTATATTTTGTATAAAAAGATATGCCATCCAGATTGAAATCCTCAGGCCGCATCCATACTTTCTGTGACTGCGCCGTACCTCTGAGGCAGGCCATAGAGCGCGCGCAGACAAAAATGTTTTGATTTTGTCGCGCGATGGCCGGGTCACGTGAGTGTTTCAGCCAGTGCGGGCAAACCGCTCATGTGACGTCACGGGCATGCCTCCGACACGCCTGCCCGTTGTCGCCTCCCAATCCGAAAGGCCACGGATCGCCGCTGGCGCGCGCGATGCCACACATTCCTTCGCGCCTCTATATCCGTGGCCCTTACTCGTCACAGCCACTGGTTCATTTTAGTCCTACGAGAGCAATGCTCCCTCAAAAAGGGAGAGTATGTTGGAGTTCCACTGTGTATCAGCTTCTGCCTATAGGCTAAGCTAGCAATAAAGGTTATTTTACTTTGGGTTTGCAAGATGGGTAGTGGGCACCACTGCCTTTTTTTGTGACTAATATCCACATGCTTTTTGATATTACAAACTTCACAAATGGTTTCCATTTGAAGTAATAGCATACATTTCAGTCGCAACTACTTGATTTTATTGTTTTGGATCAAACACTGTAAATCCCCTTTTGCACTTGCCAAGCTGCCTGATTGAGATGGTGCTTCCGTTGGATGATCATGTGGAAGTCACCTGCTTCCTTTTAGAAATGCCTTTACACTTCGGTAATGTTTATTTTGTTGATTAATTGAATATTACCATTTTAGTTTTTTTCCACAAATACTTTAGTGCCTGGTATACATTTTTCAAATACACTCACTGCATTTGAATTATTTTCAGTGAAACAAATATTTAAGGTTATAGTGACATGATTACTATAAATCTTTTCTCTGTACCTTAAGGTTTCTAACTTTAGGCCTACTTTTATTTCTGGTATTTCAGTTTGGTTTCCTTGATTAGCCCGTGTGAAATGAGTGTTTATTTTTTTATGTCACTGGACAAAAATGAGAAGGTTTTACAAAGCATTATAATTTATTGCAAATTATGTATATTTGCATACATCATAAGGGCTTTGTAATTTGTATGTTAGGCGTTGATTGTGCTAATTAAAACATTTCTAGAGCACAGCAACAGGTCTAGGGATAATGGTACAACTGACGTGGCAGTGATTTGACGTTATAGCTGACAGTTGATTCAGTGCAGTAAAGGTTTTAGATTATTTTATATCCATTGTAAGTAACAAGGTCACCTCTGTTCCACTTTGGATACCCACCTTCTCCTTCCTTCAGCGTTAGTCAATTTTAAAGGTGTGGTTCCACTTAGTCTGACCAAATCGGTTATTTTGTTCAAGCAGGTCTAGTTGCAAAGGGAGTAAAATTTCTACTTTATAATACAACTCTAGATATTACTGCGAGTGTCTGTAATTCAAATAAGGTCTATTTGTGGCTTCATGAAATAGATCACTGTCTCCCAATAGAATCGTATTTGTCATAAGCAAAGGGGGGGAAAAAAGCACAGATGACGACGTATAGTGAGCCGATCATTTGAAACTATCCCACATGTCTTTAGTCAGATAAATAAGTTATGTGTCATAGCAGATGGTGTTGAAGTGCCAAGATCTTAAATATTGTACCCTATTAAAGGGCTGTCTAATGAAATACGTTGTTTTACTACCCTTTCAGCTGGCTTCATTTATTTGTGCGTTATCTACTCCAAATACTTAGACATAACTACATTGATTCTTGGGTAGCATTTCAAATTTGATATATCTATCTATATCTATATATCTATATCTCGACAAATTATCTTTTTTAAAAAGCCACTCGCCCGAAAAAAAAAATAAAATAAAAAAAAAGGCACTCGCTTTCCTCACCCCCTCTTCTTACCTGGCTTCGTTGGTCGGCAGGACTGACTGAAGATTACGTGAGCGGAAGAACAGGGTCGCCATGTGAGAAGGGCAGCAGAGGCGTTAGAGGGTGGGCAGCAGAGCATTCACATCCATGTGACAGCAAGAAGATATCCGGGTCGGACCACAGGGGCGCATTCCTACTTGGACATGTAAATACTCTCCTGCTGCCGCCGCCCGCCATCTAACACCTCTGCTGCCCTGCTGACATGTTGATCCTCTTCTTCCGCTCCCGTGGTCTTCAGTCAGTCTTGCCTCGCCAGCTCACAAAATCCCATGGCGAGCGGGCAAGTGGATTTGCCGAAAAACTGTTTATATTTATACAGAAAACATTTTTATATAATATTTTTTTCTGTATATGTTGGAACTTAACTCCAAGTAGCAATATCAGCTTGACGTCTGCTTTTAAAAATAGGTGTTTAAAATGAAAGAATATCCATAGATTGTACCCAAAAATTGTACATAGAGACAGGGTTATTATTAAATATTATTTAGAAAGGATTTCAGACTTTGCCAATTTAGTGTCATTTTCTCATTTTTTACTGCAAATTAGATGGCGAGTTATTTAGGCCAAGATACATTGCTGTTCTTTGCATCGTTCAGATGCTCATTATCACTCTGTAAAGCAGGTGATTGCTCCAAGTTCAACTAGTTAGCCAAGTGTGAGTTTGAAGCAAGCTGGAGTTTGAACAGAGAAGGCATGTACACAGCATTGTCAGTAGCATTTACATCTTCACAGAAGTAGGGAGGAGGCAGATAACTACAGCCAGTGAGTTTGACACTAGTAGCTGGGAAATTAATGAAAACACAGCTGAAAGAAAAAGTAAATAGTTGAATATCTGAAGTCTAGCAACTTAGATTCCATACAGCATGGACTTACTGGTGGTAAATTGTCAGACAAACCGAATTGCATAAAAAAAAAAATGAGATCAGGGTGGAGCAGATGTATTTTTCTTCTTAGGTCATGGTCAGTGCTTATCCGCGGAGGCGCGCTGACGCTTGTCAGTGAGCCCCTGCAGCCGCAATGAGAGCGGCTTTAACAGGGGCTCACGCACGCTTCCGCAGGCGTGCGGAAGCATAACAGACAATTTTTTAGTTTGAGCGCTCACGGGAGCGCAGGGCCGGTTACGTGAGCAGTTCGCCCAATGAGGGCGAACCAGCTCCGTGACGTCACTGGCCAGCCCCCGACACGCCCCCCCGGACAGCGCGCGAACTAAGGCCAGGGAAAGCACCCGCTTTCCCTCAGCCTCCGCGCGCCTCCGCATTGCTGAAGTCTGTATGGACTCAGCCTTAGATTTTAGTAAGGCCTTTGACATACTATCAACACAGATGATTAATAAACAAGTTGCAATGCATGGGGTTGGATTTGTAGGGTGATTAAGCACTGATTGAAGGATAGGTGACAGAGTTGTGGTAAATTGAGTGCACTCAAAGGGGGAAAGGGGACCAGTGGAGTGCCTCCTGAATCTGTACTAGGAATGGCATGCTTTACTATATTTGGAGACATTTAAAATGGTCTGAAAGGTACAGTAAAGAATGCTTTTTTTGTAGATCTGCAACAAGATTGATGCTCGAGGGGGAAAGGAGTAAACAAAATTAATTGCTGAATTTCTGAAGATTGGAGAGAAAAAATGAACTAGCACTCACCTGGTCTAACACAATTCAGCTAGAGGTGCTATGATCCTGCATCCACATTGCAAGATGCATACAACTATACAAAAAAATAAACCTGCATCAGCACTCAAAAATAATAATAAATGTAGGGGTGTGTTAGATACCTCATGCGGATGCAGTTTGTGCCCGGAGGGAGTGGTGCAGGTTCCGCGGTGGCCCGACAGTATAGGGCGCCGCCATGTTATTGCGCAACATTACAGAGGGCACTGACAGAGCGGAGAGGTCGCGCATGCGCAATGTAAGCGCGCGAACGACGGACCAATAAAAGAAAGGCTCCGTTGGTGCACCACAACTCCCATGAGCTCTAGGACAGTCATCTGATGTCAGGAGCCAATCAGAAGGCTGGGATTACGGGAGGAGGAAAGGGAAGCGTGGGGGAGAGACCACGCTAGGCAGAGGGGATCCGGAAGGTGAAGGAAGAGGTAGTGTGGGTGCAGGGGGTCCGTGACCCGCCTGCATAGGACAGCTCTTCCCTGCAGGCCCCTAGGAGAATCCCTGAGTCACAGTAGGCTGCTGTGCTGCAGGGACGCCCCATAGTGGTAGCAACGTCACCCCTTACTGAATAACGGTTAGGGACAAGGCACAGAGTTTCGGCGGTTGAAGTCATCTGGGTCCAGACGCCTGGACACCGTGATATCTGGAAGCAACGCGATGGATCGACGGATCCTTTTTGAAGCTGTTGCCGGTCACCGCAGTGACTGGGAGGTATTTACATAAAGTGCACCAACACCGGTCAACAGGCGCTGATCCCGCCTTAGGTATAACTCTTTGGGGACACTAGTGAAGTGGCCAAAGGACTGAGCCTACCTAACAACCTTTTCTAAGTTAATACAAGGACACGGTGTGCGGGGCACGCGGTGGCGGGCAAGGACAATACTCCTTAGGAGCGTGGCTGAGCTACTAACGTTATAAAGACATTATCAGTTAGCAGTGTTATGTGTTATGAGTTATGCCAAGTATAAGTGATAAGGTTATTATTGCATTATAGTAAACCCATTCAAAGCAAGTGTGTTGTTATGATTCTTGCCCAGGGGAATCTCACATAACGGGGATCCTGGGTAAGTGGAGGCACTGCGCTAATAAGTGTTACCCCAGGCTCCCAGCTAGCGGAGGCTCACATCTCCTGGAGCCACAGGTGTGTGCAGTACCCGTAGTCTCTTTAGAGTGTCAGAAAAAGGGCTACATAAAGAAGGACTAATATTTTGCTTTTGGCTTCATTAAGTTTCTTTCATGTCTTAAAAAAACAGCAATAAAGAAAAATCAGCATATACAGGGAAAGGAAATGTTAACAGACACTGATATCATTAGATTTTTTTTTAATCAATCTGGTGCTTTGGGGGTTATGGTTGCAACAATTTGGGTTTAAAAATACAATGTATTGCGTTTGATGGTCAAGATCTTTCCTGGATCTGTGCTGGGCCTCAAAGTGGACTTAATTGGGGGGCCTATCATGGATAGCCCACTAAAAGAATATAAGCTTTGCCAGAGATGTAAGTAAATTATGGTTCTCCCGACACTAACATAAACAGGACACTAGTTATGGATTTAAAAGCATTCCTGGAAAGGTTGTTACGGAGTGCCGGGTGGGCGTGACCATCCCATCCCATCCAAAAGATCGGAAATATGGACTAACGCGATACGGCCAGATATAGGAGGTCTAGCAGATAATAAGGGACAGATATCCATTTGTGGCTCAAATTTAGGGGTAAGACGGTCATTCTTAGTCTAGTTACGTCCGTCGTAATCACCTGAATCTAATGATGGGGCTTACGGGTGTCTAGATGCTACAGAAAGGAAGTTATGAGTGCATTTATATACTGAGGGAAAGTTTAAACGTTGTTTTTGTGGAAGTTTTTTTTACGCTATCATAAAACTGTCAATCTCACAGCTGATTTACGACGGGTGGGGCTTATGTTGTTTCATTGGGGGGAAAAATCGTACTTAAATCTGAGCAAAGTATTATGAAAATCAGATTTCAACAGAGGTGTGTTTTGGACCAAACACGGGATTTCTCATAATTACTTAATTACTTCGCCAGATACCTCTCTGGGAGAAAATCCTGGTATATGGTACTGCAATGTATAGGATTTTCTGTTTTCTCCTGTTATTTTAAGAAACTGTCCTGCATTGACTGTAATTGTATGTTTTTCGAAATAAAATTCTGTAATTGAAGCACACATGTACATATATACACACGCACACACTCTTTTGGGCTCTGAATTAACTTTTGCACGCTCTGGAGAGAGTACGTACATTGTTGGACACGTTTTGCTCCAACAGATTTTCATGTTTTAAGTGCATTGTTTTTTCTTTTTTAAACAGGAACCTGAGACTGAGACTGACAGATCCATTTAATATCTTTTATTTCCATAATCTCTCGAGGGGTGGCAGCGTATAGATATGTTTGCAATTGAGTAAGGGGCTAATATTAACTAATTGAAAGTACCTTGTGGAGGAAAAATGTGAGTTGGCTAGAGTAGCCATGTGCATTAACCCTGGTTGCATATATGTCACATGCTCACTTGTGTGCTGTTCGTCACAGGTTGTATATGGGGATGGAGTTAGGGGAGATCTTGTATTTTTGAGGGACCTTTGCGAAGGTGAAAAGTGGGACAGCTTGCGCGCTGTGTATTAACCCTTGTCCCGTCTGCAGGCCACATGCTCACAGGTGTGCCGTACGTGACAGACACATAGCTATATATGTACAATAGTGCAACGTTTCAAGGCCCCCTGGCCCCTTTGTCAGGCTTGTCGGTGCGAACGACGATCAGGAGCGGACTTTGCGGCAAAACGCCAGTGGCATTTTGGGCTGTGGCCAAACGTCCTAGACCGCTTGAGATAGACCTAAGGCTATCCTAAATCCACAAGAAAGCCAATGATCAAATAGAATGGTCTGTGGTTTTACAGCAGATGTGAAAGTGGGCAAATTAGTTGGGCAAAGTGGTTCTGATCTGCTGCCAAAATATAGATTTCTTTGTTTCTGTTTAATTATTTCAGGATGTATTTAATACTGTCTTTGGTAATACAATTTTATCTCTAGGGAATATTATTAAAGGGCCACTATTATTATTATTATGTACGCTACTGTACATAATCTGTTATTATTTTGGATATTAGCTGGCTAATAATGCCTGTTTTATGCTGTTAAAGGAATTGTTTAACATACGAAATGACCCTTTCTCCGTTGTATTTACATAAAGCAGCAGTGATTTGCTGATTTCTATATTGTTGCACAAAGAGACGTGGGCTTGGCATGCACCAAAGATTGTAGAGGCATTTGACTGAAATTGTTGCAGGACTGGGTCACCATTTACTTTTTTTGACCTGCCTAATGTGACCCTTCAATTATTTCCCTGTATATGTAAATATTGGCTTAAGACACAACGGGAGGAAGTACAATTACGGTAGCTTCCCCGAAGGCACTGTGGGCTCCACACCTTAATTATATTGTTCTGTTTTGCAATTAACTCTCTGGGACTACATTGTACTTCTTCTTTTTTTTATTTGTTTATTTCTTCTCCTTCAATTATTTGCATCATAGTTAACTCCATTTTCTGGTCTTCGTTTTAATTAAAAACTTCACAATTTAATCCTACTATATAAATGTATGTGGTCAGTGGAAAATAATTGGTAGCTCTGTAAATTCCTCCCCTTAACTATCTAACATTAGGTATTAACCCCACCGTGGCAATGTATAGTGCATGGATTCTCATGTTTTTCCTTCTAGCGGAACTCTTTAATGTCAATAATTACGTTGTTACCATATAGATAAGTAATAATATATTATTAAATACAAAAATTATATTAAAATTAATGGGCCAGTGTCTGAAAAATCATCATGTCATAAACTAACCTCCAGTACCTATTTGCTCACAGTCATAAAAAAATCAGTAGACTCATCTGGGGTGGAAAAATCCAAGGCGCCTGGTCGCCCTGTGTGTTTAAAAGTTCACTGCTAGCACCTGAGTTGTACCTCCGCTGTCCCTCTATTGTGACTCACTCCCGCGCGGCCCCCCTCCCGCTACTGTCCTCTCATGCCTCCCTGTGTGCGTCTGTCAGTGAGTGCACCCCCTGGAATATGTTGGCGCTTCAGAAGTAAATGATAATAAAAATGATGCTTGGCAAGTCCTGCTGCATAACTAATTTCCTTTGCCCTGTTCATTTAAAAATGTGCAATATTACATATATGTACAGACCGTGTTGGTGTAGATCACGGGTGGCCAACTCCCAGTGCTCAAGGGTATTGGGATATCCCTGCTTCAGCACAGGTGACAGAGTTGTTGACTGAGCCGCTGATTGAGCCACCTGTGCTGAAGCAGCGATACCCTTATAACCTGACCCGTTGGGGACCTTTAAGGACTGGAGTTGGCCACTCCTCATGTAGATACGTTTTTCCGTGGTGCCTTGACAAGTCGCGCCCTGCAATGCTTTGCATCCATGCAATTGGAGTTGGTATGGTCATTGACAGGAGGCTCTTGCATATGTACTGTAACCAGAATTAGGTGCATGTTAAAGAAAGGTAACCATTTAAAAATAAAAACGCATCTTTATGCCCTTGCGTCCTATCTATCTGAAGAACTTCTGCAATGAGCTCGTACATTGTAGGAAGAATATTGTCATAAAATACAGTTTCTAGATAATTTGCACATTTAAAGATTTTGGGAACTGACTTATTTTTTGTCTCTGTAGATCCTTTTATTTCCCTGAGCCCTCCTTGTCTCACTGAAGAGGATAGATCCAGTCTGGAGGCGATTCGCACGATCCACAAACAAATGGATGACGATAAAGATGGTGGCATTGAAGTAGAGGAAAGTGTTGAGGTAAGAGAGGGCACTTGACCAATAGGCTGATTTTCGCCCATACCAAAAAAATTAATGATCTAAGCTAAAATAAGCCTGGTCTGTGCTAAATTCAGACGATAGATGAACTAAATTGTACAATATCCTGTGTACCGCAAGTCATTCAAGTATTAACCCTTTGAGTGCCCCACAAAGTATCCACCACATCATGGGGTCTCTGGATGTGCCGCTGGGGCTGTGGCATTTGTCCTGTTGCTCTTGGCACACAGGGCTAATTTGACACTGGCCTGGTAATACTGTATATGGGGTCGTAACACATAGAAATTATTGGGTGTAAAATTGCTAAACATTTTCTTTGTTGATGTCAAGATTTTTTAGCATATTTTATGGCTGTATAGCTAACTCAAAGCTGCTGATTGGATTGTATGTCTTTATTTATATAGCGCCATTAATGTACATAGCGCTTCACAGTAGTAATACACGTGGCAATCAAATAAATAACAGATAATATAAATAACAGATCATGGGAATAAGTGTTTCAGACATAA
Source organism: Ascaphus truei (assembly GCF_040206685.1). NCBI lineage: Eukaryota > Metazoa > Chordata > Amphibia > Anura > Ascaphidae > Ascaphus > Ascaphus truei. The sequence goes on along the minus strand of NC_134483.1, from coordinate 487,747,114 downwards.
AAGTAACATTAAGGAAAAGGAGTCCCTGCTCCGAGGAGCTTACAGTCTAATTGGTAGGTAGGGAGAACGTACAGAGACAGTAGGAGGGAGTTCTGGTAAGTGCGTCTGCAGGGGGCCAAGCTTTATGTATCATGTGTTCAATATAATCCACAGTGCTATTCATATGCTTCTTTAGGCAAGTGTGTCTTAAGGTGGGTCTTAAAGGTGGATAGAGAGGGTGCTAGTCAGGTATTGAGGGGAAGGGCATTCCAGAGGTGCGGGGCAATAAGTGAGAAAGGTTTAAGGCAGGAGAGGGCTTTAGATACAAAGGGGGTAGAAAGAAGACATCCTTGAGAGGAACGAAAGAGTCGGGATGGTGCATAACGTGAAATTAGGGCTGAGATGTAAGGAGGGGCAGAAGAGTGTAAAGCTTTAAAAGTGAGGAGGAGAATTGAGTGTGTGATACGGGATTTGATCGGAAGCCAGGAGAGGGATTTCAGGAGGGGAGACGCGGAGACAGATTTAGGAAAGAGTAGAGTGATTCTGGCAGCAGCATTTAGGATAGATTGTAGGGGAGACAGATGAGGCAGGAAGGCTGAACAGCAGGAGGTTACAGTAATCAAGACGGGAGAGAATGAGGGCCTGAGTCAGATTTTTAGCACTTGAGCAACAGAGGAACAGGCATATCTTTGTGATATTGCGGAGGAAAAAGCGACAGGTTTTAGAAACGTTCTGAATGTGAGAGATGCGTCGAGTGTGACCCCTAAGCAGCGTGCTTGGGCTACTGGGTGAATGATCGTACTTCCAACAGTAATGTGGAAGGAGGTAGTAGGGCCAGGTTTGGGAGGAAGTATGAGGAGTTCGGTCTTTGCCAGGTTGAGTTTAAGGCGGTGGAGGGCCATCCAGGATGATATAGCAGAGAGACATTCAGAAACTTTGGTTTGTACAGCAGGTGTAAGGTCTGGTGTTGAAAAGTAAATTTGTGTGTCGTGATGCTGATGGAGCAGAAAGGGTTTTATCCAATGTTGCACTTTAGTCTGACATTGGGTCTTGAAACTGTTACCTACTAGTTTAAGTCCATTGCTTGCACTATAAATCTGCTTCATAGCTGTAATGTTATTGGTTTTATATTAAACTCTCATGTTGGAATAATTTTGCTGACAAATTTGGTGAAAATCAAACAGTAAATATTCATGTTTACTTTTGCCACAAAATTTCTTCTAGAGAAAGAAGGGCTCAATAGACTAACAAAATACTAGTGTTATGAAAGGTTTGCTTTTACAAAATGCAGGTTTCTAACTCCCAGTACTGAGATATTGAACCTGATATACCCGTTTTATGTACATGCAACCATCTTTTTTTTAACTTTGAGATCTTTTGTTCTTTTCAAAGCTGCGTTTATTAAAATCTGATGCTTCGTTCTATAGATATAAACGTTTGAAATAGTGGTTAGGTTACATAGTGGGAGGTTAAAATGAAGATTCCCCAGAGCTCATTGCAATGAAGTTCCTCCCTAGAAGCTACAGATTGAAAAAAAATTTTTTTTAATTTTTTTTTTTTAACACTAATAAAAATATATACGAGAGCAGTGGGGCAATTTCCAGGAATGCCGTCCCCTCTGCCCTTGAGCAACCGCCGCTGACCCGGCACGTGGCTTTGTTCCCAAACACCCGAGGCTGGGCCGGCCTCAGGCTGTGGCAGAAGCTGGAAGTGGGTGAGCCGCCAGCACTACAGAGCTCGGGCGGAGCTAATTGGACAGGGGTGGGCGGCAGGCAATTACAAATAGAGCAAAGGACTTGAAAAGGGGTGTTCGGCCGGAGCTTGGGGTGGAGTTAAGGACCATGCGGTTACCGTTGGCACTATGGTTTAATTTACAGTCTGTCTCAAATTGATGAGCAATATAGAGAGATGTGGAGATTCTCCATCGCAACATTACCCATTTTGTATCTTACACGAGGTGTAGGTTAACTGCATCTAAACCCAGCGTATTGACGCACAAAGTTCAAGTTCACCAGTAGCTTACAGGCCCAAATTTTGATACATCTCAAAATTATTGCTCCGACTGTCTGCTCCCCTCGCTGCTCCTATAACCTCTCCCAAAACACTCACTTGCTCAAGAGGAGCAGTACCCACATAGTAGGTACAATTAAAAAATAATAATTTAAACTGTTGAGTGTTAGTTGACTTTCTTAAAATAAAAAAAGTTTGTTACACCTAAAACAAAAGTTTTCTATTTATCTGTATCTTGGAAACCAATTGTCCCATTGAAAATGTTACTATGCTTAACACTTTGCTAAAGGAGCGCCACCGGACTTGAAAGATCTCGACCTTGCGATAAATTTCGTGGCGGTCACATGTCCATGCCCCGATCTACGCACCCCAGTGATTTGAGCCATGATTGCAATTTTCCCCTAGGAAGTGTGCATGACGTACCTATGATGTAACAAAGGCCATAGAGGCAGTGTTAAAATGAAGATGTGGCTGGTTTTGTTTCTATGGAAACTTAATATAGTTTCATTGGGCCACTAAATATGTCCAAGTTTCTCAATTAACCGTGTTCTCTAACTTTAGTCCACTCTGTCCTTATCAGAGAGGCAAAATGGGGAGGGGGAGGAGCTTTGCTTGGTGCTAAAAGACTATCCATTAAAGAGGCAGTCACACAGTCTTTTAATTTTTTTATTTTTTTTTTAATACAAAATTTAAGCAGGGGGTCAATAGAGCTGAACTCCAGTAATCTCCGCTCCAAGGACCCCCTGCTTCTGTAGGTAGAGCTCTGAAGTGGGTTCCGGTATCTCCTGCAGCTCTCTGCAGTTTCCAGCTTCCTCGTCACATGGGCCAATAGGAAGCTGCAGCTGATTGTATCACAGCTTCCTAGTAGCCCACAGGGCCCACCAGCTTTCAGATGTAGACATATAGTGAACCCCAGTGTGGCTACCTGCACCCCCTACGGAGGTAAGTAACTCTGGAAGCAGAAGGTCCCCGGAGCTGAAAGTAATGGGGTTCAGCTTCGGAGTCTCCCTGCTTCAATTCTGTATTAAAAGGCGTGCACTGCCAAATGGAAAACAAATTGCAAAGCAGACACCATACATTTATATCCCCAAAAAGGGATAGGACCTCTCTGCTGTACATACAAAAGTAAGTATACAAAAGGTCACGAGGGCAGTTAATATTTGAAGGGAAGTATCCCCCCTGAAAAGTACCAGAGGTCTTCATGTACTGTAGTTATCTATAGTGCTGCATAAGAGCTATAAGTAAAGTGAATTGGGTAGGAGCAGTTATTTGACATAAGTTTCAACCCTTTGCAATCAAGGTTATTTATACACATTTGGAATTTGCTTCCCTGGGCTAGTTTGTTTCCAAGAAAGCTTATTACATGAATCATTTGTTTTCATCTATTTTTTTGCAAATTGTTTAAAACAGGCTGCACTTTAAACACATACTGTCTTGAAACTGGAGTAATCTTATTCTGGACTTTGTACTATCCGTTAACTTCAAAATACAAACTGAACAGTCCATGCGGACTAGCAAAGTGGACTAGCAAATCGAACCATTAAACTTAAAAAAGGCAAATCAAACTTAGTTTGTGCAACCCCATTGCCCCCCCAAAAAACATTGGCTCTTATAAATTATAGCTGTCGCTTAAGTTTTAAACCTTTTTGACCACTCCTAGCGTATGCATTTTTTTCATTGCCCATGCTATGAATCTTGATATCTGGAGTTGAAACATTGTTTCCCAGAGTACAATTGAAAAATGATTGACGTTATTATTATGAACCTAGCAGTCAAATCCTTTACAAGAAAAGTCACATTGTTAATTACATGAATCTGTGAAAATAAAGCCCCATACAATGGAAGCATTGTGGGTTGGAAAAGTAGATCCATTCTCTTAAAAGTTAACTCTTTCTGATTTCGGGGTGTCAAGTTTTTATGCTTATGGTCTCAATACAAAAAAGGCAAACACCATTTAGAGCAGGGGTGCACAAACTTTAGTCTGCGTGCCCGTCTGCACTCTCCCTCCCCCTTGCTTGTGCCCCCTCCTTACCTTGTCTCCGGTGTCAAATTACGCTGCAGGGGTCACGTGACTTTGCCATAGCAACGCGCCACCGAAGACCAGGTAAGACAAGTTGCAGAGGCCTTGCGCGATCCCCCGGCATTTCATTTAAATGTAACTGCTGCGCCCCCCATGGAAAATCTCGCGCCCCCCAGTTTGCCCACCCCTGATAAAGGCCACGCTTATAGAGACAGCGACACGACCGATGACGTCGCCTTTGCGAAAGTGATATTTTAAGATAAGGCGACGTCGCTGGCTACTAGGGGAGATGCACGAAGAAGCTCCTGATTGGCCCCAAAGGGGAGATCGTCGCCGAAAAAATCAAATATCAGTCACTACCAGATTTGTGGTAGCACTGTCGCTCTGTCGCTTTGTCACCGTTGCGTGCACTATAAGCGCAGACAACGGCGAAAATGCATTTGTTTTAATGCGACGGTCGCCGTTGCCGGCACTATAAGCGCAGCTTTAGAGTATATATACCATGGTTCTAGGCGTGAACATGCAGACAATTACACACGGTGCATCCATTTTTCAACCAAATTTGTACTAAAGCTTCAATCTGTAGTGGAAAGAACTACATCCTAATAGTAATGTGAAGTAGTACCAGTGCAATGTTTAAGGGAGGCACATCTGAATGAATGAATGATGCATTTTTTAAATCTAAATCTGAAACAAACAGTATAAGCATTTTTTTCCGTTATTATGTAAATATGGTGAGCTTGGGATGGGTTTGATTTCCTCTGACGGCTCCCTTTTTTTGTCGCTGTGTGTTCAGCAAGTGCTTGTACAGTCGGCGTCCTTTAACTCCTCATCCCTTTATCTTCGTTACTGCTGGTAAGGACAGTGTTGGATAAAAGTATTAAAAGTGTGACACAGAGAGAGAGTGTGACACAGAGAGAGAGAGTGTGACACAGAGAGAGAGAGTGTGACACATGGAGAGAGAGTGTGACACAGAGAGAGAGAGAGTGTGACACAGAGAGAGAGAGAGTGTGACACAGAGAGAGATTGTGACACAGAGAGAGAGAGTGTGACACAGAGAGAGAGTGTGACACAGAGAGAGAGAGTGTGACACAGAGAGAGAGAGTGTGACACAGAGAGAGAGAGTGTGACACAGAGAGAGAGAGTGTGACACAGAGAGAGAGAGAGTGTGACACAGAGAGAGAGAGAGTGTGACACAGAGAGAGAGAGAGTGTGACACAGAGAGAGAGAGAGAGTGTGACACAGAGAGAGAGAGTGTGACACAGAGAGAGAGAGTGTGACACAGAGAGAGAGAGAGTGTGACACAGAGAGAGAAAGTGGGACACAGAGAGAGAGAGTGGGACACAGAGAGAGAGAGTGGGACACAGAGAGAGAGAGTGGGACACAGAGAGAGAGAGTGGGACACAGAGAGAGAGAGTGGGACACAGAGAGAGAGAGTGGGACACAGAGAGAGAGAGTGGGACACAGAGAGAGAGAGTGGGACACAGAGAGAGAGAGTGGGACACAGAGAGAGAGAGTGGGACACAGAGAGAGAGAGTGGGACACAGAGAGAGAGAGTGGGACACAGAGAGAGAGAGTGGGACACAGAGAGAGAGAGTGGGACACAGAGAGAGAGAGTGGGACACAGAGAGAGAGAGTGGGACACAGAGAGAGAGAGTGGGACACAGAGAGAGAGAGTGGGACACAGAGAGAGAGAGTGGGACACAGAGAGAGAGAGTGGGACACAGAGAGAGAGAGTGGGACAGAGAGAGAGAGAGTGGGACACAGAGAGAGAGAGTGGGACACAGAGAGAGAGAGTGGGACACAGAGAGAGAGAGTGGGACACAGAGAGAGAGAGTGGGACACAGAGAGAGAGAGTGGGACACAGAGAGAGAGAGTGGGACACAGAGAGAGAGAGTGGGACACAGAGAGAGAGAGTGGGACACAGAGAGAGAGAGTGGGACACAGAGAGAGAGAGTGGGACACAGAGAGAGAGAGTGGGACACAGAGAGAGAGAGTGGGACACAGAGAGAGAGAGTGGGACACAGAGAGAGAGAGTGGGACACAGAGAGAGAGAGTGGGACACAGAGAGAGAGAGTGTGACACAGAGAGAGAGTGTGTGACACAGAGAGAGAGTGTGTGACACAGAGAGAGAGTGTGTGACACACAGAGAGAGAGAGTGTGACACAGAGAGAGAGAGTGTGACACAGAGAGAGAGAGTGTGACACAGAGAGAGAGAGTGTGACACAGAGAGAGAGAGTGTGACACAGAGAGAGAGAGTGTGACACAGAGAGAGAGAGTGTGACACAGAGAGAGAGAGTGTGACACAGAGAGAGAGAGTGTGACACAGAGAGAGAGAGTGTGACACAGAGAGAGAGAGTGTGACACAGAGAGAGAGAGTGTGACACAGAGAGAGAGAGTGTGACACAGAGAGAGAGAGTGTGACACAGAGAGAGAGAGTGTGACACAGAGAGAGAGAGTGTGACACAGAGAGAGAGAGTGTGACACAGAGAGAGAGAGTGTGACACAGAGAGAGAGAGTGTGACACAGAGAGAGAGAGTGTGACACAGAGAGAGAGAGTGTGACACAGAGAGAGAGAGTGTGACACAGAGAGAGAGAGAGTGTGACACAGAGAGAGAGAGAGTGTGACACACAGAGAGAGAGAGTGTGACACAGAGAGAGAGAGTGTGACACACAGAGAGAGAGTGTGACACACAGAGAGAGAGAGAGTGTGACACACAGAGAGAGAGAGAGTGTGACACACAGAGAGAGAGAGAGTGTGACACACAGAGAGAGAGAGAGTGTGACACAGAGAGAGAGTGTGACACAGAGAGAGAGAGAGAGTGTGACACACAGAGAGAGAGAGAGTGTGACACAGAGAGAGAGAGAGAGAGTGGGACACAGAGAGAGAGAGAGTGGGACACAGAGAGAGAGAGAGAGTGGGACACAGAGAGAGAGAGAGTGGGACACAGAGAGAGAGAGTGGGACACAGAGAGAGAGAGTGGGACACAGAGAGAGAGAGTGTGACACAGAGAGAGAGAGAGAGTGTGACACACAGAGAGAGAGAGAGTGTGACACAGAGAGAGAGTGTGACACAGAGAGAGAGAGAGAGTGTGACACACAGAGAGAGAGAGAGTGTGACACAGAGAGAGAGTGTGACACAGAGAGAGAGAGAGAGTGTGACACAGAGAGAGAGTGTGACACAGAGAGAGAGAGAGAGAGTGTGACACAGAGAGAGAGAGAGAGTGTGACACAGAGAGAGAGAGAGAGTGTGACACAGAGAGAGAGAGTGTGACACAGAGAGAGAGAGTGTGACACAGAGAGAGAGAGAGTGTGACACAGAGAGAGAGAGTGTGACACAGAGAGAGAGAGTGTGACACAGAGAGAGAGAGTGTGACACAGAGAGAGAGAGTGTGACACAGAGAGAGAGAGTGTGACACAGAGAGAGAGAGAGTGTGACACAGAGAGAGAGAGAGTGTGACACAGAGAGAGAGAGAGTGTGACACAGAGAGAGAGAGAGTGTGTGACACAGAGAGAGAGAGAGTGTGACACACAGAGAGAGAGAGTGTGACACACAGAGAGAGAGAGTGTGACACACAGAGAGAGAGAGTGTGACACAGAGAGAGAGAGTGTGACACAGAGAGAGAGAGTGTGACACAGAGAGAGAGAGTGTGACACAGAGAGAGACAGAGAGAGAGAGTGTGACACAGAGAGAGAGAGTGTGACACAGAGAGAGAGAGTGTGACACAGAGAGAGAGAGTGTGACACAGAGAGAGAGAGTGTGACACAGAGAGAGAGAGTGTGACACAGAGAGAGAGAGTGTGACACAGAGAGAGAGAGTGTGACACAGAGAGAGAGAGTGTGACACAGAGAGAGAGAGAGTGTGACACAGAGAGAGAGAGAGAGTGTGACACAGAGAGAGAGAGAGTGTGACACAGAGAGAGAGAGAGTGTGACACAGAGAGAGAGAGTGGGACACAGAGAGAGAAAGTGGGACACAGAGAGAGAAAGTGGGACACAGAGAGAGAGAGTGGGACACAGAGAGAGAGAGTGGGACACAGAGAGAGAGAGTGGGACACAGAGAGAGAGTGGGACACAGAGAGAGAGAGTGGGACACAGAGAGAGAGAGTGGGACACAGAGAGAGAGAGTGGGACACAGAGAGAGAGAGTGGGACACAGAGAGAGAGAGTGGGACACAGAGAGAGAGAGTGGGACACAGAGAGAGAGAGTGGGACACAGAGAGAGAGAGTGGGACACAGAGAGAGAGAGTGGGACACAGAGAGAGAGAGTGGGACACAGAGAGAGAGAGTGGGACACAGAGAGAGAGAGTGGGACACAGAGAGAGAGAGAGTGGGACACAGAGAGAGAGAGAGTGGGACACAGAGAGAGAGAGAGTGGGACACAGAGAGAGAGAGAGTGGGACACAGAGAGAGAGAGAGTGGGACACAGAGAGAGAGAGTGGGACACAGAGAGAGAGAGTGGGACACAGAGAGAGAGAGTGGGACACAGAGAGAGAGAGTGGGACACAGAGAGAGAGAGTGGGACACAGAGAGAGAGAGTGTGACACAGAGAGAGAGAGTGTGACACAGAGAGAGAGAGTGTGACACAGAGAGAGAGTGTGTGACACAGAGAGAGAGTGTGTGACACAGAGAGAGAGTGTGTGACACAGAGAGAGAGAGTGGGACACAGAGAGAGAGAGTGGGACACAGAGAGAGAGAGTGGGACACAGAGAGAGAGAGTGTGACACAGAGAGAGAGAGTGTGACACAGAGAGAGAGAGTGTGACACAGAGAGAGAGAGTGTGACACAGAGAGAGAGAGTGTGACACAGAGAGAGAGAGTGTGACACAGAGAGAGAGTGTGACACAGAGAGAGAGAGTGTGACACAGAGAGAGAGAGTGTGACACAGAGAGAGAGAGAGTGTGACACAGAGAGAGAGAGTGTGACACAGAGAGAGAGAGTGTGACACAGAGAGAGAGAGTGTGACACAGAGAGAGAGAGTGTGACACAGAGAGAGAGAGTGTGACACAGAGAGAGAGAGTGTGACACAGAGAGAGAGAGTGTGACACAGAGAGAGAGAGTGTGACACAGAGAGAGAGAGTGTGACACAGAGAGAGAGAGTGTGACACAGAGAGAGAGAGTGTGACACAGAGAGAGAGAGTGTGACACAGAGAGAGAGAGTGTGACACAGAGAGAGAGAGTGTGACACAGAGAGAGAGAGTGTGACACAGAGAGAGAGAGTGTGACACAGAGAGAGAGAGTGTGACACAGAGAGAGAGAGAGTGTGACACAGAGAGAGAGAGAGTGTGACACAGAGAGAGAGAGAGTGTGACACACAGAGAGAGAGAGAGAGTGTGACACACAGAGAGAGAGAGAGTGTGACACACAGAGAGAGAGAGTGTGACACACAGAGAGAGAGAGTGTGACACAGAGAGAGAGAGAGTGTGACACAGAGAGAGAGAGAGTGTGACACAGAGAGAGAGAGAGTGTGACACAGAGAGAGAGAGAGTGTGACACAGAGAGAGAGAGAGTGTGACACAGAGAGAGAGAGAGTGTGACACAGAGAGAGAGAGAGAGTGTGACACAGAGAGAGAGAGAGTGTGACACAGAGAGAGAGAGAGTGTGACACAGAGAGAGAGAGAGTGTGACACAGAGAGAGAGAGAGTGTGACACAGAGAGAGAGAGAGTGTGACACAGAGAGAGAGAGAGTGTGACACAGAGAGAGAGAGAGTGTGACACAGAGAGAGAGAGAGTGTGACACAGAGAGAGAGAGAGTGTGACACAGAGAGAGAGAGAGTGTGACACAGAGAGAGAGAGAGTGTGACACAGAGAGAGAGAGAGTGTGACACAGAGAGAGAGAGAGTGTGACACAGAGAGAGAGAGAGAGAGTGTGACACAGAGAGAGAGAGAGAGAGTGTGACACAGAGAGAGAGAGAGAGAGTGTGACACAGAGAGAGAGAGAGAGAGTGTGACACAGAGAGAGAGAGAGAGAGTGTGACACAGAGAGAGAGTGTGACACAGAGAGAGAGTGTGACACAGAGAGAGAGTGTGACACAGAGAGAGAGTGTGACACAGAGAGAGAGTGTGACACAGAGAGAGAGTGTGACACAGAGAGAGAGTGTGACACAGAGAGAGAGTGTGACACAGAGAGAGAGTGTGACACAGAGAGAGAGTGTGACACAGAGAGAGAGTGTGACACAGAGAGAGAGAGAGAGAGAGAGTGTGACACAGAGAGAGAGTGTGACACAGAGAGAGAGTGTGACACAGAGAGAGAGTGTGACACAGAGAGAGAGTGTGACACAGAGAGAGAGTGTGACACAGAGAGAGAGTGTGACACAGAGAGAGAGAGTGACACAGAGAGAGTGTGACACAGAGAGAGAGAGTGACACAGAGAGAGTGTGACACAGAGTGTGTGACACACAGAGAGAGAGAGTTTGACACACACAGAGAGAGAGTGTGACACACAGAGACAGAGAGTGTGTGACACACAGAGACAGAGAGAGTGTGACACACAGAGACAGAGAGAGTGTGACACACAGAGACAGAGAGAGTGTGTGACGCACAGAGACAGAGATAGTGTGACACACACACACACACACACACAGAGAGAGAGAGTGTTACACACACACAGAGAGAGTGTCATCGCAGAACTAGTTCCACACACTTTCTAGTTGACATAAAATTCTTGGTATATTTGTTGTCTTCCCATACGTCACACTTTGTACACCTGTGTGTTTTATATGGGCACATATGTTAGGATTTAGGATGGTTGCTTTGTGTTTTATTGCTAGCTGTGCTGGGTTGAGTCATATCTAGTACCAAAAAAACAAACCAACAAAAGGATAGTATTGTATTAGCATACAGAATAATAATAAAAAAAAGTAAAGAGGTCATCTCTTACCTGCTAACAAGTGCTTAAAAATAGAGAAAGTCCTGAGGGATGAAATGTGTTGGTGCGTGGTCCTGTACTATTGCCAAGCTGACTATTAAAGGCTAATATATATATTTTTATCCCATGTTTGGAGTTGCCCTTATTTTTCTACGTTCCTGGACGCTGTGAGCTGTGCTCCTCTTCTCTTCTACCTGCTTAAAAATAGTGCCTGCTTTCAGGACTACAAAGGTCTCCTTAAGGCAGGTTTTTAAAAAATAAACTGAAAATGCATGTCCTATTTATATAACGCTCACATCCTAGTGAGATTGGCACAAAAGGAAATGTACAGGAGCCATGAATTAGCTTTGAAGTGCAAGATGTTGGGCAAATGGTATAGTATTGCAATAAAATAAAATAATATATGGCTATTGTATCACTTCTACCTTACTTTTATAAAAATAAACCAAAATATTGATGTATCTCCTTTAGAAAATATAACTTTCTCTGATCGTTAATATATACGCAAGAGAACGTGAATTTGGTGCCATTATATTTCCAAACACCTGCAGTGGTTGAACGACCATGTGTTTTCTGGTCATACATATGATCGTGTTTACTTCCACCTACAGAAGTTTGTTCGACGCAAAACGAGATAATGGTTAAAGAAAACTCAAATCTTCATTACTAACCAGGAAGTTTTCCAGAAGTGAAGAGCTGGGTAGGGAGACCCCTGTGGTGTGCACTCAGTTACACAAATATGGAAAATATCAGTAGTCTCCAGTTGAGGTAGAATGGAGAGCTAAATGGCCCTATGCACACATGTACCATAGGAGATACCATCTGTAACATGGATACATAATGGTGATGAATAAGTTCTAAAGTCCCCAAATAGAAGCTGGTGAACAATGTGATTTGAGCATAATATTCATATTTAATAGTAGCAAAAAATAAAATACTGTGGGGACATTAAAATAAAGAATAATTTGAAGATATATATTTAAAGTAGTCTATAAAGGTACATTCCCAATCTTCAAATGTGGGGCCAAAAACACTGTCTCAAACTACTGGCCAATCTCTCCCAATACTATCCAAAGTCATGGAAAAATGTGTTCACTCCCAATTAAGCGATTACTATACCAAGACAAATTTCCCTAGCCAATGCCAATCTGGCTTCGCCCCAAACACTCCACGGTAACTAACCTGGTAAAAGTTTGCAATGAGATCCAGTGTGGAATGGTACTGGGACAACTCGCTGGTGCAATATTCCTAGATTTTGCAAAGGCTTTTGATACTGTTGATCATGTTATCTTGCTTAACAAACTCCAGTGCTCTGGAATAGGGAAGCATGCTTTTAACTGGTTTTATTCCTACCTATCGGGTAGATTCCAATATGTGTCTATCTCAGTCTAACGCCAACCTCTTGAATATCGCATGTGGTGTCCCACAAGGCTCTGTTCGGGGCCCCTACTTTTCTCAGTGTTCATCAATAAGCTTCCTACAGCTTGTAAGGGAGCTTCAGTACACATGTATGCAGATGACACAATCTTATATGCATACAGCCTTAGCCTCTCCAACCTTGAACACATACTTCAATCTGACTTTTTGAGACTTGAAAATTGGATTTCCCAAAACAAACTGGTTTTAAACACTGACAAGACTGTAACAATGGTATTTGGGATCAAGGCTACATTTTTAAAGCTTCCAATGACTGAGCTCCAGATCAGGACCAATGCTAAAAACCACCCTACCTCCTGTTACTAGTTTTAAATACTTGGGCATATGGTTTGACTCCCATTTAATGTGCATCCCATTTGGGATGCACATTGATACCCTGACATCCTGACATCCAAAACCTTTGCCAAACTTGGTGTACTTTATAGGAACAAATCCTCCCTAAGTCTGCTGGTCAGAAAGCATATCGCACAGCAGATGCTAATGCCAATTATCGACTATGGGGACATAGTATACGGCTCGGCACCCCAAACCCACCGTAGCAAACTTGATACCCTCTACAATTCAATATGTCGTTTTGTTCTCCAATGCAACTACAACACACATAACTGCGAAATGCTCAAAGAACTAGATTGGTCATCACTCGAGTCTAGGCGCAAAGTTCACCTTTCCTGTCTTGCCTTCAAATACTTTCTGGGCAAGCTACCCATCTATCTGAACAAGCTCCTCATCCCTACCACATGCAGCATTTAGCATTGGAAATCTGATTCCGAAAAACTGTTCTTGGTCCCAATGTTAAGCAAAGTATCCGGCCGCTTCCCTTCTCTTACCATGCCCCCCAAAAATGTAACAATCTACCGGAGTCTCTCACAGCCACCACCAGTCTAAGTTCATTCAAAACTAAAGCGGTCTCGCATTTTAATCTGGTCTGTAACTGTTACATAAGCCTATAATATATATTATCTTTAACTGTGCATGCAATGTCTTGTATGTATGTATGTATGTCTTTATTTATATAGCGCCATTAATGTACATAGCGCTTCACAGTAGTAATACATGTGGTAATCGAATAAATAACAGATAATATAAATAACAGATCATGGGAATAAGTGCTTTAGACATAAACATAACATTAAGGATGAGGAGTCCCTGCCCCGAGGAGCTTACAATCTAATTGGTAGGTAGGGAGAACGTACAGAGACCGGAGGAGGGAGTTCTGGTAAGTGCGTCTGCAGGGGGCCAAGCGTTATGTATCATGTGTTCAGAATGTTCACAGTGCTATTCGTATGCTTCTTTAAGCAAGTGTGTCTTAAGGTGAGTCTTAAAGGTGGATAGAGAGGGTGCTAGTCGGGTACTGAGGGGAAGGGCATTCCAGAGGTGTGGGGCAGTCAGTGAAAAAGGTTTAAGGCGGGTGAGGGCTTTAGATACAAAGGGGGTAGAAAGAAGACATCCTTGAGCAGAACGCAAGAGTCGGGATGGTGCATAGCGAGAAATTAGGGCTGAGATGTAAGGAGGGGCAGAAGAGTGTAAAGCTTTAAAAGTGAGGAGAAGAATGGAGTGTGAGATGCGGGATTTGATTGGAAGCCAGGATTTCAGGAGGGGAGATGCTGAGACAGATCTAGGAAAGAGTAGAGTAATTCTGGCAGCAGCATTTAGGATAGATTGTAGGGGAGACAGGTGAGAGGCAGGAAGGCCGGACAGCAGGAGGTTACAGTAATCAAGACGGGAGAGAATGATGGCCTGAGTCGGAGTTTTAGCAGTCGAGCAACAGAGGAAAGGGCGTATCTTTGTTATATTGCGGAGGAAAAAGCGACAAGTTTTAGAAATGTTTTGAATGTGAGGGGAGAATGTGAGAGAGGAGTCGAGTGTGACCCCTAGGCAGCGTGCTTGGGCTACTGGGTGAATGATCGTAGTTCCAACAGTAATGTGGAAGGAGGTAGTAGGGCCAGGTTTGGGAGGAAGTATGAGGAGCTCTGTTTAGCCATGTTGAGTTTAAGGCGACGGAGGGCCATCCAGGATGATATAGCAGAGAGACATTCAGAAACTTTGGTCTGTATAGCAGGTGTAAGGTCGGGTGTTGAAAAGTATATTTGTGTGTCGTCAGCATAGAGGTGATATTTAAACCTAAAGATGTTATTAGGTCACCTAGAGAGAGTGTGTACAGAGAAAAGAGAAGAGGTCCCAGGACAGAGCCCTGGGGTACCCCAACAGAGAGCTCAATAGAGGAGGAGGTGTTAGCAGAAGAGACACTGAAAGTACGATGGGAGAGGAAGGATGAGATCCAGGATAGAGCTTTGTTCCGAATACCAAGAGTATGGAGAATGTGAAGGAGAAGAGGGTGATCCACAGTATCAAATGCTGCAGAGAGGTCGAGTAATATGAGCAGAGTGTAGTGACCTCTGTCTTTGGCAACATGGAGGTCGTCAGTTATTTTAGTGAGGGCTGTTTCCGTGGAGTGAGCAGCGCGGAAGCCAGATTGTAGAGGGTCTAGGAGATAATAGGTGTTGAGAAAATGGAGCAAGCGAGAGAATACAAGACGTTCAAGGAGTTTAGAGGCAAAAGGCAGGAGGGAGACAGGTCGATAGTTAGAAAGACAGGTAGGGTCAAGCTTGCTGTTTTTGAGTAATGGTATGACTGTTGCATGTTTGAAGGAGGATGGAAAGGTTCCAGAGCAGAGGGAGGAGTTAAAAATGTGTGTGAGCTTAGGGATTATAGTAGGAGCAAGAGGTTTTAGGAGATGGGAGGGAATGGGGTCAAGAGGGCAAGTGGTAGAGGGAGAAGAGGCGATCAACAGCGACACATCCTCCTCTGAGACAGTGGAAAAAGAGTCAAGGAAGGCAGGATGAGAGTTAGGAAGAGGTGTAGGATGGGAAGAAGAAACAGAGGGGATTTTCTGACGTATGGATTCCACCTTTTCCTTAAAATAGTCAGCAAAGTCCTGAGCGGAGATGGAGGAAGGAGAGGCAGCAGAGGGTGGTTTGAGTAGAGTATCAAAGACAGAGAACAGTCTGCGTGGGTTAGACTTGTGCATGTTGATTAGTGCAGAAAAGTAGGCTTGTTTAGCTTGCGAGAGGGCAGAGTTGAAAAAGGATAGCATAAATTTGTAGTGAAGGAAGTCTGCGAGAGTGTGAGACTTCCTCCAGAGGCGTTCAGAGGAACGAGTGGAGGAACGCAGCATGCGTGTGTGGGAATTTAGCCAGGGTCTAGGGTTAGAAGGGCGAGTGCGGCAGAGAGAAAGTGGGGCATGTAGATCAAGAGAGGAGGACAAGACAGAGTTGTAGTTCCTGACCAGGTTGTCGGGGTCTGTAGCAGAGCTGAGAGAGGAGAGGGAGGAGCGTAAAGTGGACTCAAAGTCAGGTAAGTGAATAGAGCGCAGGTTTCTGCAGAACCGTGGTGTAGATGGAGGTGGAGAAGGGGAGAAGCGAGATAGAGAGAATGAGATGAGATGATGGTCAGAGAGAGGAAAAGGGGAAATGGAGAAATCGGAGAGAGAGAAGTTCTTAGTGAAAACCAGGTCTAAGTAGTTGCCATCCTTGTGGGTGCTGGCTGCAGTCCACTGTTGAAGGCCAAAAGAAGAGGTTAGAGAAAGAAAGCGGGAAGCCCAAGGGAGAGAGGGGTCATCAATGTGGCAATTGAAGTCCCCAAGGAGAAGAACAGGGGAGTCTGAGGAGAGGAAGAAAGAGAGCCAGGATTCAAAGTGAGAGAGAAAGGCAGAAGGGGGGTGAGTAGAGGTAGGTGGGCGATAGATGACCGCCACATGAACAGGGAGAGGAGAGAAAATCTGGACAGTGTGAGCCTCAAAGGAGGGAAAAGCAAGAGATGGATGAATAGGAAGGGTTCGGTAACGACAGAGAGAGGAGAGCAGGAGCCCCACGCCTCCACCCCTGCCATCAGTGCGCGGAGTGTGGGAGAAGGAAAGGCCACCATCGGAGAGGTCAGCTTCCTGAGCAGAGTCAGACTGAGTGAGCCAGGTCTCAGTTATAGCAAATAGGCGCAGAGAGTGAGAGAGAAAGAAGTCATGTACAGAGAGGAACTTATTAGAAAGGGAGCGAGCATTCCAAAGAGCACAGGAGAAAGGGAGAGAGGAGGGAGGGTGGCAGGGGATGGGTATGAGGTTGGAGGGGTTGACACCAGAAAGAGTAGAAGTTGCATGTGGAGGCGAGGACGAGAGCAAGTTGAAATAAGACAGGGACCAGGATTGGAAGAGATATCCCCAGAAGCAAGGAGGAGAAGCATGGATAGAAAAAGGATGTGTGAGGATGATTTGTAGGGGTGTTTTTTAGTGCAGGGGATATAGCTGTGTGGTATCAGAGGGCGCAGGTAAGAAAGGAGTTCATGTGAACTGAGAAGTGGTGAAGGAAGGAGAGATGGAGATATATGAATAGAGTTAGAGACATACTGAGGCTGGTAAAAAGAAGTGCATAATTTGAGAAGAAGTGAAGTCACAGCAAATATAAATGGTAAAGGCAGCATCACAGCAGTAATGATGCAGTCTGGTATTGATGATATCCTCCTTTCCAGCGTAGTTCAAATGCAGGAATCAGGTCCAGATGGGGTGTCCACTTCTTCCTCACTTCTTTTGAACTTCCTTTTAAACTTCAGTTGTTCAGTAGTCATGCCACTTATAATGGGCCACTTGGACATCGGCTGCAAGCAGACTAGCTGTTCTGACTGTGTTTATATAGGCCTAAAAAGTCACCTGACAGTGTGGTTCTGTCTGCTTAATTAGCACATCTGAGGCACATTCAAACAGATGGTTTTCTACACAGGGTGTTCCCTGCCTAGGTCGCAACACTTAATTTGATTAGGGGTAGACAGAAAACAGCATTCAGAGATGTTTTTTACCTAGCATTGGATCACTTGCATATACTATATAATACACACAGCATAGGCTGTGTAATGTATATACCCTGTTCACTTAATGTAACTAGGTATTTGTAACCATGTATTGTATTATTTGTCATCATAACTCTATGCGCAGGACATATTTGAAAACTGGTAAACTGGTAAAACATTTTTATAAATAAATAAATTCCAAGAGATGAATATATCTCTAGAAGCTCGGTCAGGTGTATGTCTTGCTGTGAGGCTGCTTAGCTATATAAGAGAGAGTATCTCTGCAGCCTCTGTCAGACTGCATGCAATTCTGTGAGGTTGCTTGTTGGTTTTAAAATGCAGCCAAGAGGGCTGTATGGTCAGAGCGCCTGCAGATTACTCCGTCTAACAAAACACACAAAACCCCAGCAAGCTCTTTTTGGGAACCCCTGAGCCCCCACTATATATATGTATATATGTATATGTATATAAGTGTAAAAAAGGAGAGCTATTGAGCGTGGCATATGTATACAACAAACTACAGAGAAGCCCAATGCTACATCCAATATGACAAAAATACACAGTAAAATACTTCTATATTCTCTTGAAAAGGGTAATTTAGTTTAACCCTTTGGCCAAAGGGTTAAACTAAATGACTGTCACTGTGACTTTATGGCAGGCTGTAATTTACACTAAAATATATAATATATATATATATAACTGGGTTGAACTGGGACGAGACTTAGATATGATAAAATATAATTTATTCATTGATAAAGGTGAACACAACAGATTATACAAATAACAGGCAAAATATAGACACTTACTTAAAGATTAGGACAAGAAAGCCATCAGGATACAGGATGGGCCATCTCTTCCATATTTCAGTTGACATCACAGCAAGACAGGCAGGTCATGAAGACACATGCAGGACATTCAGACATGAAGACTTTGCATGAAGACAATGAGTAAAGTTTGACTCTGGCTTATGTACCATTTTAACCCTTCTCTTACATTCAAGATGCCGCGCTGTCTAGCAAACATATCTTTGAAGCTTTCTGAAGCTGATTTTGGGCTTCCAGTGTTTAGTGTGAAATATCACACTTAAACTGGTCAGTTCCTGGTCCCTGGGCCCAGCATAAACAATTAGGCAATTTAGCCTTTGATCACCAGGCTTTGTAAATTCCAGCAGGATGTTCTTCCTGCTTATTACCATAACAGAACAGAACCGAAATTCCATATAAACTGTAAATAACTTCATAACTTCAGTTCAGTGGTACTTACTGGCACGCGAGGCATATTAATACATTCCGCACCCCTTGCCCTCATCAATAAATCCTTTGAAGCAGGGACCCCTGGGTAGGGGACATTTGTCACCTGATTTTAGATTACACACTCAATGCCCCAGACCTCTTGAAGCAGAGGCGTTTGTAAGTGTGAGTTATAACGCTCACAACCCCCTTTAGCTTCCTGCAAACAGGTATTAACATACTGTACACTAAAAACCCCTTCAGCTTTTCACATTCAACTTCAATCAAGCCTTTTGAAGTCCAGATTTTCTGAAAAGACACAATACAGTGGTATTTTCTTAAACTGTAGCTTATTAGCCCCTTAAGCCCCAGTGTGTGTGGTGCAGACACTGGCATAACAATAAAACATGGGAACAGAGGAATATACATTTTCATGTTATAACAAGGGTTAAATCACATTTCTGGACCTCAGCCCAGTTAACCCCTTACTTCCCAGGTGAGATTAGAGGGTGGCCAATTGGGGTGTAACCCCTTTAATCCCGGGCCAAATCCTCACGACCGTCACACCTCCCCTGCTCAAGGGGTGCCTGGTACCCCAGCTGCCTCCCCCTGGCACTGGGATACCACTGGCGCCCTTGAAGCACTCAATAAGTCCTGAGGGGTTGGCCTGGCAAAATTGTCCTCCGGCATTGTCCAGTACATTGTCCTGGCCACAGTGGATAGTGAAATCTAGATCCTGCGGCACAGGGCTCCACCGTGGCCGCCGGGCATTCTCCTTTGCCTCCCTCTGCCCCCCACCCAGTGCCTGGTGAACCCAGTCCATGGTGAAGGGGCCCCTTTGCAGACCAGGCTGCACACTGCCCAGAGACTGGCATGTTTCTGCATCTGCAGGAGACCAGCTATCCAGCACAGACCGTCGCTTTCCTGTCAACCAAGTCTGGGAAAGAGCTATGTCACTATCCTGTAGGGACCCTACCTGCCCTGGCTCTGTGCCATCCTGTAGCTGCTCTGCTATACTCCTGACTCTCCTCCCTGGCTGCCTATCTACCCACAGCCCCTCCTTTGGGAACCCTGGGGAATCTGTCAGGGGGGTCACTCCTGGCCAGTCAGAACAAGGGACCTTCTGCCTACCTAGCCCATCCCTAGCTTCTGCCAGCTGCCTGACACCCCACTGAGCTACTATCTCCCCCTACTCCACGGTGTCTCCCTGCCTAGCCTCCCCTAGGCCCAGCACCTCAGCCCCTGCTAATGACTCCTGCTGCTTACCTCCCTGCAGCCCACCTGCACTCCTCTCCCCCCTGGGCAATCCTAACCCAGACCCTGAAACTACCTGAGTGCACCTACCTCCCTGACCTTGTCTCCCCCTTACCAGGGATGAGCTCAGGGGCACCTCTCCAGATGCAACCGCCTTAGCTCTTGGCTGGCAGGTATCCCTGGGGTGGCACAAACCTGCCACTGCCACGGATACCCCCAGCCCATAGCCAGGCTGCAACAGGGGGTTGCTGATCTGAGACACCCCCTGAGGCTTTGCCAGGGTAATGGGAACTTCTAGCTGCAATACCTGCTGCTGTACCTCCCCGGCTACCACTAGCCCTTCTTCTCCCACTGAGATCTGATGCTGGCTACCTACCTGCGGCCTCCCCTCACTCCGCTTCTCCCTAGCTAATCCTAGCCTGGATCCTAGGGACACCTGAGTGAGGCCATCTCCCTGACACTGTCTCCCCATTACCGGGGATGAGCTCAGGGTTGCTGGTGCAGATGCACCCACCTTAGCTTCTGGCCGGCAGGTAATCTGGGGGTGGTCTAACTTTGCCACTACCCCTGAAATCAGGGGGTGGTCTAACTTTGCCACAACCCCTGATACCTCCAGCCCATAGCAAGGCTGCAACAGTGGGGCTCTTAACTGAGAGTCCCCTTGCTGCTCCACCAGGGTAATGGGGAAATCTGGCTGGCTCACTTGCTGCCTTCCCTCCCCGGTTCCCACTGGCCCACCCAACCCTCCCCCAGGCAATCCTACCGTAGAGCTGGGTGCTAATGGGGCTAGCCCCTCTCCCTGAAGCTGTGCCCCCATTACCGGAGGTGAGCTCAGGGTTGCTGGTGCAGATGCACCCACCTTAGCTTCTGGCCGGCAGGTAATCTGGGGGTGGTCTAACTTTGCCACTACCCCTGAAATCGGGGGGTGGTCTAACTTTGCCACAACCCCTGATACCTCCGGCCCATAGCCAGGCTGCAACAGTGGGGATCTTAACCGAGAGTCCCCTTGCTGCTCCGCCAGGGTAATGGGGAAGTCTAGCTGCCCTACAAGCTGCCCTTCCTTCCCCTCCCCTGGTACCCCTATCTCCTGCCACCCCCCAGTCACCCGTATAGTGAAACAACAGGGTACAGTCATAGGGAAAAATAAGTCAGAGTCAGTCTGCGACTTGGTCTGGCTTACCGTGCTGGTCCCCGCAGAGACCGCCGCCTTCGTTGGTCCCAATTGCAGGGGGACTGGAGTAGCCGCCGCCGGCACCATCAGGGCTGGGCAGCAACGGGCCGCTGCCACGACAGCGCCCGGGTTGGGTACAGGTACAACGGTGCAGGACAAGGGTCCCAGGTCTTTGTGGAGGAACACAGCTCCATGCAAACTTGGTAAAATAACCCCCTCCCGCAAACCCTGTCCCTCCCCCCAAATAAAATTGCCGCTGGCAGGATGCCGGAGTGGCGGCTTCTTCTCCGCCGCCGCCGGTTCTCCGCCGGGATCAGGTGGATGGCCGCTGCTCTCCGCCGCTGTTGCTGATGCAGCCCGTCCAGGTTCTCCAGGAGACGTCCCGAGGAGGGTTGTCGCCCTGGCTGGGCGGGAGCCATCAGAGGATGCCGCTAACTGGGTCATCTTTTCCGCAGCTCGTGAGCGCTGGCCCTGAGGGGCTTCTTCGCCCGACCGCGCACGGTCCGGGCACTGGGCATTATTGTGGCCCATTTGTTGGCAGTGCTGCAGCGGCTGCCGGTGCTTCTCCGCCACCGGTGGACTAACCCCAGCAAGGGGCAACGGAGTCCAGAGCGGAGTTGCTTGAGCGCCGGGCTCATTCCAGAGCTTCTCCGCCGCCGGTGGACTAACCCCAGCAAGGGGCAATGGAGTCCAGAGCGGAGTTGCTTGAGTACCGGGCTCTGGGAGGGAATAAGCGGGTCGGTGTGGTACCGACGCCAGGAACTGGGTCCACTTCTCCGGGAACCACGTCTTGCCCAACGCACACACCAGTGCTAGCTCTTTCAGGGAAAATGGACGGGCCACCGCAATGGCCGTTACCTCTCCTGGTGCAAGACATCCGTGGTCTCCGAGACACCCGCTCTCTCCCCAAGCCTCTGCCGTCCCGGAGCTGGGTCCATTCCCTGTTCTCCGGGCGGTTTGATGGTTACAGCAGCTGCCGCTGTGGATCTTTGCTCAGCCTGCCGGGTTTCATGCTCACCAATTGCTGTCTCTCTCTCAGCCTTGCTGGCTGCTTGTCCCCGCGCCGACTTGATGCACTCCTCCGGTCTCGGTGCCCGGCTCCAGTCAGACGGATGGCCGGCACTTTGGTTCTGGAGGCAATGCTTGTCACAAGTAGGGGAACAGTGAGGAGGTGCCATATCTTGTGTTATATGTTGTACACTGTGTGTTCAATATCTTTAGTCCCAGGAACTTGCAATTACCATCAAGTTCCCACTATATTACAGTATCCCGCAGAACACTAGTAATACAGGTCCAGTTCAATCCCGCCGCTTGCCACCAGTTAATTACAAGCCTGTCACGGTGACTTTATGGCAGGCTGTAATTTACACCAAAATATATAATTTATATATATATAACTGGGTTGAACTGGGACGAGACTTAGATATGATAAAATATAATTTATTCCTTGATAAAGGTAACACAACAGATTATACAAATAACAGGCAAAATATAGACACTTACTTAAAGATTAGGACAAGAAAGCCATCAGGATACAGGATAGGCCATCTCTTCCATATTTCAGTTGACATCACAGCAAGACAGGCAGGTCATGAAGACACATGCAGGACATTCAGACATGAAGACTTTGCATGAAGACAATTAGTAAAGTTTGACTCTGGCTTATATACCATTTTAACCCTTTTCTTACATTCAAGATGCCGCGCTGTCTAGCAAACATCTCTTTGAAGCTTTCTGAAGCTGATTTTGGGCTTCCAGTGTTTAGTGTGAAATATCACACTTAAACTGGTCAGTTCCTGGTCCCTGGGCCCAGCATAAACAATTAGGCAATTTAGCCTTTGATCACCAGGCTTTGTAAATTCCAGCAGGATGTTCTTCCTGCTTATTACCATAACAGAACAGAACCGAAATTCCATATAAACTGTAAATAACTTCATAACTTCAGTTCAGTAGTACTTACTGGCACGCTCGCGAGACATATTAATACATTCCGTCACGTCTGACGCTCCCAATGAGACTAAATATTACAGTGTAGTACTAAAATTAAGAGAGATATTAATATCTGGCTCTTAGTATCTGTTAAATATCAAGTGTTTAGAATCATTAGTTGGGGCTAAGTCCCACGAATACACCTATGTAACTCTTAGCACGTTCAGCCAAGGACATCTCATAATATTCTTATATTTAATAAGGTCACCCATTCTGATTTTCTCCTTGGGTAGCCGGACCCCTTGCCCTCATCAATAAATCCTTTGAAGCAGGGACCCCTGGGTAGGGGACATTTGTCACCTGGTTTTAGATTACACACTCAATGCCCCAGACCTCTTGAAGCAGAGGCGTTTGTAAGTGTGAGTTATAACGCTCACACCCCCCTTTAGCTTCCTGCAAACAGGTATTAACATACTGTACACTAAAAACCCCTTCAGCTTTTCACATTCAACTTCAATCAAGCCTTTTGAAGTCCAGATTTTCTGAAAAGACACAATACAGTGGTATTTTCTTAAACTGTAGTTTATTAACCCCTTAAGCCCCAGTGTGTGTGGTGCAGACACTGGCATAACAATAAAACATGGGAACAGGGGAATATACATTTTCATGTTATAACGGGTTAAATCACATTTCTGGACCTCAGCCCAGTTAACCCCTTACTTCCCAGGTGAGATTAGAGGGTGGCCAATTGGGGTGTAACCCCTTTAATCCCGGGCCAAATCCTCACGACCGTCACAATGACCCCTTTTCAAGAGAATATAGAAGTATTTTACTGTGGTTTTTTTTGTCATATTGGATGTACTGTAGCATTGGGCTTCTCTGTAGTTTGTTGTATACATATGTCACGCTCAATAGCTCTCCTTTTTGACACTTATATATATATATAAATATTTTGTGGGGGCTCAAGGGTTCCCAAAAGGAGCTTGCTGGGGTTTTGTGTGTTTTGTTAATTTATTTTTAGCTGTCTCAGCTGCTGGAGGTTAATGGCTCCTCCTTCCCAGGTTTTAAGCCAGTAGGTCCTTTGTGATCCAATGTGAGATATATATATATATATATATATATATATATATATATATATATATATATATAACTATATATATTACAAGTGTCAGTCACCAGATTGTTAATTAGAGTGGTAACCGCGCTAAACAGGCGGCCCCTCAAATTCAGTGACACCTTTTTTTTTTTTTACAAAGTACCTTCCCTTCATATATACGCTTATGTTCAAGAGGAGGATGAGGGTAAGGGTACATATCTATCTCTGGCAACTATTAGGCATTTGTTTCACTCAAATACTCCAGGGCTGCGCTGTGTTCACTACCATCACGAACATCCAAAACACACAGCCGACTGATGCTGCACGCTACATTGATGCACCTCACCACTTTATGCTGCACTAACAGCAGGTATACTGCCCTGCCAGAAAGCTATCCTCCGGGCTCCCTACATGGTAAAAATGGTGCCACTGAATTTGTGGGCCGTCTGTTTTGTGCGGTTAACTTTAATTACTACTCTGGTGACTAACACTTGTACCACCTGTTATTTAGAACTGTAATTTACAGGCGCTCTGACCATACAGCCTTCCTGGCTGCATTTTAAACAAACAAGCAATCTCACAGAATTGCATGCAGCCTGATAGAGGCTACAGAGATAATCTCTCTTGTATAACTAAGGCTGCGTTTATAGTGCCGTCGTGTCAAAACAAATGCATTGTCGCCGTCGTCGGCGCTTATAGTGCACGAGACGGCGACGTAGCAACAGTGCTACCAAAAATCTGGTAGTCACTGATATTTAATTTTTTTTTGGCGACGGTCTCCCCTTGCGTCCAATCAGGAGCTTCTTCGTGCCTCTGCCCTCCCCCTTTTCTGACGTCACTGGCCTTGTAGCTGCGACGTCGCCTAAAATTGAAATTCAACTATCGCAATGGCGGCGGCAACGGGTGACGTCATCGGTCGCGTCGCCGGCACTATAAGCGCAGCCTTAGCAGTACAAGCAGTTGCAAATCTTGAAATTAAAAAGAACTGTAATAAGTTGATCGACTGCTAGGTAGGAGCCCTCGGTTCCTACCTTTAGAAAATGGATGTAGAAATGCCATCTATTAGAGTATACCCAACACACAAAGGTCAGTGAAGGGTAAACTTTTATATTACTCTGCAATAATCTGTAAAGTATGTTAAAAATGAGGAGATTGTGAATTTGCCAAGCCCTGCAAAACCTACAATAATTTAGAGCTTTGTGTTAAGATTTTAGAATTAGCTCATGGTTTTAATACCAGGTTACAGAGTTTAGATTAAAGGCACATGAGGCCTTTATTTTCATGCCTAAAATGTGTTATTTGTAAGACGTAACAGCACTAAATTCCAGAGTTGGGAACTGGTCTTCCAAAGGGCTGCAATGCTTCAAATACCTGTGGATAGTTGGCTGCCTTATTTTGGCTTCCCCATTACTTGGATTTTATTCTTTTACACGATAAAGTAGGAGCTTGTGTTGACGAGTAGTGAAAAGAGTTAAATATTTATTTAATATATCTAACATCTAAATATCTGCTATTTAGCGTTAAAAAAACAATCCACCTGTTTACTTCCCGATCTTCAGAGGAGACAGTCCACGCCCCCAATCTTCTCTCGGAATGCCTCTTCACTTAGAATGAGCATTCATCATCCGCGGTGGTTACTGTATATTTTTTGCCCATTGGTTTAATGTTTTGTGGTTGGTGCTAGTGCAAACATTCCCTCAAAATAATATCAGTGTGTTGTGTTAAAATGAGCCAGGAAAGCAACAAAGGGGAAATTGTAAAGGTAGAGTAAGGTGTCTGTCATATAGTTTCACGAAATATCTTCAAATATAAAGTCCATATTAAAGCTTCTGAAATGCATGAATACTGAGGGGCTTAATCTATATCAGCTGATAGTACCTCAAAGGGTAATTTTGGTTGCAAATGTCCAGAGCTGCCTTTTTTGCTGATATACAAAATGAGTG
Source organism: Ascaphus truei (assembly GCF_040206685.1). Classification (NCBI taxonomy): domain Eukaryota; kingdom Metazoa; phylum Chordata; class Amphibia; order Anura; family Ascaphidae; genus Ascaphus; species Ascaphus truei. Next base: position 487,721,348 of record NC_134483.1, on the reverse strand, counting down.
AATGCTAGTTTAGGCCAGGCTATGTTTCTATGTTTTCTTCCAAGACCATGGAAGAAATTATAATCCCATAACGATGGATAGCCAGAAAGAAGGGTTTGAATTGTAATCCAAGTTTTGGTGACTTGCTTTATATAGGAAACATTCATTACCATAGTATCATCATACAATACCCTACTGGGACATTTGGTCTTACTACACTTTGGCATTATTGGTAAATTACAGAGAAAGTGGTCTTTTGAAGGATACCTTTCCTTCAAAATAGATATATTGACGTTTACTTAGTGTGAGTATTTTATGGGTGAAACTATAGTCTCCATAGAGAAATGGCAACTGAATTATTATTAATATGTTAAAGAGCACTCGTACAAAAGCAGCAAACATTTACTGTACCATACAGAAATGGGAACCTAGGATGTATGGCTTACACATTTCATCTTTGCATAAGAAATCAAGAATTATTAGTGATTACTACTATCACCAAAACTTTGACTATATTGTATTTAGTGAGACATTTTAAACAGCGTTTCAAAACATTAACAGCCTCGCGTCCAACTGATTTTGTTTTTCGCTGAATATAAACTTGTTTTTGTGTCGAATAAATATCCCGCTACATATCTTTAGTTGTCTTGTTAAATTGTAATTGGTCAGTTTTGCAGTGTCAAGTATTTTTTTTTCTCCCCACACTGAAGCATGGAAAGAAATTATACAAGAACCTTACTAATAACATCTGTCTTAGATGTACTCTTAAACACTCAACATTTCTGCAAACAGGAAAACTAAACACAATGTGATTGTGAACATGAGAGCAAGATAGCAAAACATCAGAGCAGAAATTATGTAAATGGGCCTGCTCTGCTGCTTGGTGACGCTTGCTCCTCTGAGCACGCAATGGTAAGCTAAAGCTTAAATATGCTTTACTAACGGTATTTAGCTATTCAACTCTCATCAGACCTATTAAAAAGAGTATATTTGTCTGCCATTCTGTCTGCAACTTGCAGAGTCTATTACATCTAAAGAATGTTTTAGAACTTGTTATTGCCAAACAAAGACTGAGATGCCTTTTATCGCTGTTTATTACTGTAGCAGTATGATTTTGCAACTTAATTTGTGCCTGATATTCAAATTCTTTGTCTTTAAAGTGACACACAACCATGTTGGAATACAGTGTTTCGGAAGAGAGCATGTGAATTTAATTGATCTAAACCATCCCCCCCCCAAAAAAAACCCACCACAACACTACTGACCTTTTCATATTGCTTTGCATACGTGTTTGTGGTGACCAGGGCGTGACATGTTCCAAGAGTCTGCATACTATATAAAGTACAGTACTAAAAGTGACGTGGTAAGTGGTACTGCTGTCTTAAACTTCCCTAACTGGCTATTTTCATTGGTTACGACCCAAGTCTGATACTTTTTTTTTTTTTTTTTCAAATGCAAATACAGTACATTATAAAATACACCTGTTCAAATATTTGCCTACATGCAAACTTTTTTCCCCCGCTGCTAAAATAAACTCTGTTATGCAAATGTTTGTCGGTAACCATCGGAAGGTTACTAGCTCCTTAAGTATAGTAGTTTAGCGTCAATAGAATGCATCAGGTGTTTGATAATCATTGATAATACACTTTAAATGTACTTGTAACTTAAGTTCTTCATTTGTACAGAAAACTCTTAGCACTTTATTCACTAGTGATTAGAACTTTGTATTGTAATATTTACAATGATGTCTGTCCTATTCTAAGGCAATTTTTAATTGATCATCTTAGCAGACTGAGAATCACAGGGGCCTGATTTTGTTTATAGATGAAATAAACTATTCTGTGTTCCTAGTATAATTATGGTGGCAGCCCAATGTAATTCGCAGACGGTAATCCATTTACCTATATAGTTGATTCTCAGATACTTGTTTATTTTGTTGCTGGGAGGGCCTTTATCTTATTTCCTGTAACAGCTTATGGCTCAAAGGCATTAAGAGTGAGTGGTGCATGCAAATTAAAAATGGTAACAGTTAATTCATTTATAGCACTAATTCCTCATATTGATTCCAGTAGTATGTATCATGGGAGACCAGAACTTTCCCTCGGGATCAAGGGACCAGACAGGACAAAGAAGTTAAAAAAATTTTTTTATTTCAGCTGGAGCCAGCCAGCACAGCACAGCACAAAAACACAACTCTGAGCTATACTCACTAAGCACTTTTAAAAGTCTAGCTGAAAAATCCTGCTCTCTGCTGCTCTGGCACAGCTACAGTCCTGTAGCACAAAGCATGTTTAAATTTCCCGCTGGCAAGGATCTTGGCCTCATTTTCAGGTGTCTCCAGCATTGCCTCGGAGCACACCGCTTAGTACGTCTGCAAGACAGGATCAGAATGCACTGTGAAGCGCTGATCGGGTACCCCTTTTCTAGCTTCCCCACTTCCATAATAAAGCATGGTAGATCACAACGTGGATGCTGCTCTCACAGACCAATCGGTAGACGAGGTCTTGCCTGCATTGGCTTACCAGGACTGGGGGCGGGCTTAGAGAGTTTAAGTGCTAGTGGAGGGAAATCTAAATGGGCCAATGGGAGCAGCACCAACCAGAGTAACCGGTAAAGGCTTCCCCGGGCCGACAGGATATCTCCCGCTGGGCTGGCTAGCTTTTTGGGAGGATGGCCCCCTGGTCCGATCTCTGCCACTAGACACTTTTTCCTTTGTCCCCTGCACCTCTCCTCCATCTCTGGTCCTAGCCGCAGCCATTTTCTCTGAATATGTGGGCTGCACAAATGCTTTATCAGCCCTGCATATCCAGAGACTTTGGCTCTGCTTTGTTGCACCAAACACATTTTTATACTGTTTATTCCTGTGTGTAAGAACAAGCAGAGAATGACTTCCAGAGACCGATGCGCCAAATAGTGCAACAGATTCCACAATAGAAGTGATAATAAAGAAATTGAAGCGCTGCTGATCATATCCTAAATCTAAGAAATATGAGCCAGGGAGTAAGACTGTGTACACGAGACTGAACATCAGGATGGGGCCATAATGTGGTAGGGAGACAAGTTAACGGTGGAGCCTTGTTCCCTGTATGGAACCATATACCGGCCCACTACAGCTGATCTCCGCCACTACCCTCACACATCCCGGCGTCTAATACACAGCCAAGATATTTATTTTGACACGTGACAGAGGCAAAATGTAGTACAACGTTTACTGTACAGGGCTTTCTATATATGGCAGTCTCCAACTTGTCATTATTTGTCTTTATGAGCAAGTCCAGAAATGCTATCTTGGATGCATCGTACTCTATTGTGGATTTTAAACCACCAAAAAGTTGATTCATATATTGGTGAAACTCCAATGGTTTGTCTTCTGGACTATAACAGCAGCATATCATCGATACATCTGGCCCACCTTTGAATGTATCCATTATATTTATTTTCGAGTGGACCAGATCTAGTGTTCCTCAAAGAATCCTACATAGGTTTGTGAAATGCGGGGTAAAAGCTGCCCCATAGCTACTTGATTTTTTTTCTGCAGAAAATATTTTGTCAAATCTAGAAATATGATTAGTTAATAAGAATTCTAATATCTCAAGGACATTCTTCATCATGTGTGCTTACATTTGTAGCACTAGAGAGAATAGTGCAGCACTAGAGAGAATAGTGTTATCATGAAGAGGTTGTAACATTATCAAGAGGTTGTTACAAAGGAAGATATACCGAGTTCAAGAATATAAGAGCATTTAGTACATACAGTCTTAATATAATAGTGTGACTTGAGTGTGTTCTTATAGGTTCACTTTTAGGTTTTTCAATGTTTTGTGTGTTGTATATATCTAGATGTATGTAGCTTAAAGGATTTGCATGTGTTTAGTGCATGATGTGCTTAAATAATTAGTCCGTTATTTCGGTGTACACAGCTCTTGAAAATGGCACACGCCAAAATTGCTAGAACATCTCTACAAACGATACTCAGAAAATTTAATGTTGGCTTTTAATGCGTCAGAATAAATATTTATTCCTTTTTTCTACATATCGGCTGTTTATGGCGCGAGTATATGACTGCCAACTAAACTACTTATGGTCAGTAGTTTTCTTCGGCAACACAGGTTGTTCAGCTGCAATCCAGGGAGAGGCCGTGACTCAAGGAAGAAAAATATTCTGTACAATCACCATGGGATTAACAGCGAAACTTGTATTTATGAGAGAGGTACTACGATCATCTTGTGTATAAATCGAGACACAAATAAGGAAATATGAGTTCCTGCTGAATGTCAGAGGGAGTTTGAAGTCTGATATTCTGTTGTAGCAGCAGCAACAGCACCAAACAACTATACTTAAAGAAATACAGACACACTCCTGTATAGATATTTGTATACCTTTTATACATAGGCTGAAAATGATTTATATTATGTTTTGGTGATATCCAAAGCCTTATTGGGCTACGCAGGCAGGGCTGCACCCTTATTTGATTAAGTCAGATTTGCATTTCCACATCAGTCTTTAAAAGAGCGATTGAATGCTCCAGCACAAATTCAGGTATTTGCAGATCTAATAGAAGACCCTACGTTTTCAAATACACCCGTTTTATTCCATGCTCCAGTCTGATATGCCAAATATTAAATAGATAAAAACAGAGATACAACATTTAAATCAGGGGTGTGCGCAAACTTCCTGCGCTGCGCCCCCCCTGCCTGATCTCCTTTGGTGTGCCTTCCCCCCACCCCCGCATCGTCAAATGACGCCGCAGGGCCACGTGATATCATGCCACGGGACTTGCCCAGTCATTTGACGCCGCGCCTCCATGGCAACGAGCATCAAATGACGCCGGGTTGCCATGGAGACACGTGGACTGAAGCTGGGTAAGTAACTTACAGAGGCCTCCCTCGTTCTCTCAGCGCGGGGCCTCTGTAAACTCTGCGCACCCCCCAGTTTGCACACCGCTGCTTTAAATAATATGGGCAACATTGGGCAGGATGTAAGCTTTGGTCCAGCAGCCACATTGCAGTAATGCAGCATCTTGTTTGGGCATTGGTGCACTGTCTTGCTAATGTTTGACCAGGCATTTGGATGACATTAAAGACTGGAATAAAACCATGTTGTAATAGGTAAGGTCTGTATCACTCTCTATGTACACCTTCATTTGTGTTGCGTAATGCAGTTTTCATTTAACGTTGGCAGTCTGCCAGTGAATATGCTTCAAGCTTATTGGCAGAGCTATAAGACGACCAGTCTGTACTTCAGATCCCCAAGGGGATTTATTTCTCAACACTGCTGATGAGTCAAAGAATGTTAGGAAGTAAATCAATGGGAATAATGTACAATAAAGAGGATGTGAGGAGTGTGCGGGGGAATGCAAAGGCGAGCGAAATAGTATGAAGTGCATGTAAAATATACTTCTTCTTAAAGACCCTACATATCATCAATACTACCACAGAACAATTTATTAATGGTACATAAAAATAGCAGGCAGAAAACAAAATATCATAACTTTTTATGACTATTTTATCCTTAAGAAAGATAAAGGCCTATTCCACAGTACTTTCCGTTGCCCGTGGTGACGGTGCTGGAGAATAACTTTGATGAGAACAAAATACCAGCATGTAGTACAATTAATATTTAATAATGTGGTGGTCTGCCTTTCTAAAAACTGACCATGAGTTCTCATATGTTAAATTGACTTAAAAGTAGGATATGTGTACTTGAAATGCAATGTGCATATTTTCTAGCTTGTTCAATGAAACTAGATAACTTTACAGAAGATGAATCATTTCACAACGCGTCCTGCCAGTTAAAGAGGATAAGTTATGATGCGTTTGAGTTGAGTGGTAGGTAGGCAAAGATATTGAGGCAAATATAGTGTGTAAAAAAAGCCGAAGATACGTTTTGACGTTTCATGGCGTTTTGTACAATCTCAGATATGAGATCATGCAGTAATCCTTACAGGAAGATGTAATTAATGTACAGGGGAAACGATTCTCCCTTAAGCACTAGTGCACTTTTATGGTTGGTCTATTGTTTTCTTGTTTATGGATTTTGCCATTTCTCTATCGTATATCTCAGGGATGGAAAAATCCTCGTCGCCTAAAAGTCGTTCCCCCTCCCCTGGCGCCTGTGCCGTGACCTGATTGTCAAGTCACTGTTGCTCAGTGAGGAGAGCTAGGGGCGGGCTGTGTGTCAGTTTGTCAGTGTGCTACTGATAGTGACACTTGACTGTACTGTGTGTGTGTATATGTGTATATATACACATATACAATACAACTGCTTGCAGTAGTAGGCACTCATCAAGTATATACAAGCAGAATTGAAATCACTTATCTTGTTATGGTATCATGTGTCAGTCGTAGTCCACTTATGTGACTGAAGTATACAGAAGAAAATAAATAGTTGTTCACAGCACTCGTCTTCAGTTAAAAAAAAAATATTTGTTTCTTTATTCAATCCATCAGAAGATACAGTACAAAAATTAAAAGTGGGTAATATCGGATATTCAGCGCTCATGCTGCAGATGTATGATATAGGAAAGTCCGCTTGCTGCAAGTGTGTGGAGCGTCTCCCTGAACAGCTCCCAGGTCAAGGTGATCCCCCCTAAGAAGGGGGGGGGGGGGCACCCTGAAAAACAAGAAGAAAAAGTGCACACAATGCGCACCAGGGATTAAAAAAGTATCATTTATTAATAAAAATATCACTGAGGGGATCCAACTCCACCTCAGTTACACAGGTTATATAACTAGGTTCAGTTTCAATAAACGTGAACCCTAGGATACACGTATTAGATCTAAATCCATAAGTAACATAACACACAATAAAAAATAATAAACAAATTAAAACAAAACAGTTATTCCTGAGTAGTGTATAGTGAAACACCAATTGAGGACTGTCTAAAGCTGGCAGGGGGAGACGGGAACTCACACTGAAGCCAATAGCGGGTCCACGGTGACCGTATTAAGATCCGGATCACGGCACCGCAGAGATGGAGTCACCGTATGGGCTTCTTGCAGGCGCCGTCTCAGCCCGTCAGCAAACACGCGCAGGGTGACCTGTCGTGACCTCTACGCGTTTCGCACTACGTGCTTCGTCAGGAGGTCACGTACAGCGCCATCCGCGCGTATTAGTGTAGGCAACAGCCAATCAAATGGCCTAGCCCAGAGCAAACACCCCATGAGTGCCATGCGCTCACCGAGTATGGTACATAGTAATACGAGCAGCAATCAATGCAAAAATATGCCGTGACCATACAAAGGGCATATATACTCATAAACTTCCATAGATATACATAACCTCAGTAAATAAATAAATAAAGAAACTCTTTCATTACTGAAGTGCAAAATGTAAAACCTTTGACAGGTCCAGCAAACCGTTTCTGAAACTAATTTGCACCAAAAATCAAATATATACCAGCAATGAGAATACCAAAAATGATAAATAAATTAATTAAAAAGAACAAAAAAGAATACAAAAAGACTAAAGAATCATTCAATAAATATACATTTTGTCACCTTTAAAAAGGGAGTTAATTCAATAAGCTCATTAAAACCAGTGGGATATCTAGTTTGGAATTCATATATCCAATACTGTTCCCGTTTTAAAAAACAGAAACAGAAACAGAAAAAAGACAAAAAGACAAAAAAGCGCAAAAAAACCTCATTGTGCAGTATATAAAACAATATTGTATTAATAATCAGGTGAGTATTGCACGTACATCAATAAGATTAAAATCAGCCAAGACATGTTAGGGACATGTTACCACTCTGTGCTCAGAAGACCTCGAATGGGGGTCACCAGGATCAGCTCTCCTCCCGCAGACTCAATGGGATTGATGCAGACCTCTTTGAAATCAGTCCTGGATCTCTGCCGAGTGGGGTGTAGGCGCTGTGTCTGCTGCCACAAGAGGAGAATCCTCTCCGGCTTGGTATACCACAGAAGGGGATTCCCTCTGTCTCTGCCAGGTCGGGTGCAGCCGATGAGATCGCCGCCACGGATACACACTCCTCTCCCTAACATGTCCCTAACATGTCTTGCCTGATTTTAATCTTATTGATGTACGTGCAATACTCACCTGATTATTAATACAATATTGTTTTATATACTGCACAATGAGGTTTTTTTGCGCTGTCTTTTTTCTGTTTTTGCACTAGTTTGGTTTGTGGAGCTACACCACGAGACAGCAGCATCACCTCCATTTTGTTAACAGGTTTTTTCTTGTTTATTATCACAAGGTTATGGTTATTTAATCACTTTCAACACAATATCACATTATATGAGCGCAGATCACTTTTCTTTTCTTTTCTATCATGTTCCCGTTTTAATAATTGATTATCCCTATTACCCTGTCTAGTATTCAGTGGTACACTTTCTAGTCCTTTAAATCTGATACAGCTAGGATCGTTGTTGTGAACCGCTTTGAAGTGTTTTAATAACGGAGTAAGTGGCATACCTTTTGCTAGTATTTTAGGTATATTTTTCACATTTCTCAAGTGTTCTATTTCTGCGTATGTTAGAACACTTGAGCGGATGGCGCTGTACGTGACCTCCTGACGAAGCACGTAGTGCGAAACGCATAGAGGTCACGACAGGTCATCCTGCGCGTGTTTGCTGACGGGCTGAGACGGCGCCTGCAAGAAGCCCATACGGTGACTCCATCTCTGCGGTGCCGTGATCCGGATCTTAATACGGACACCGTGGACCCGCTATTGGCTTCAGTGTGAGTTCCCGTCTCCCCCTGCCAGCTTTAGACAGTCCTCAATTGGTGTTTCACTATACACTACTCAGGAATAACTGTTTTGTTTTAATTTGTTTATTATTTTTTATTGTGTGTTATGTTACTTATGGATTTAGATCTAATACGTGTATCCTAGGGTTCACGTTTATTGAAACTGAACATAGTTATATAACCTGTGTAACTGAGGTGGGGTTGGATCCCCTCAGTGATATTTTTTATTAATAAATGATACTTTTTTAATCCCTGGTGCGCATTGTGCGCACTTTTTCTTCTTAAAAATTAAAAGTGGGCGACATTTCAGATTCACCTGGCTTGATGTATGTCATGTAGTACAGACGTGCGCAAACTTTTTTGTTTGCGATCCCCACTCCCCCATGTCAGCTCTTCCCCCTGCTCGGTGCCCCCTTCCCTTACCAGCTCGAAGCTTTGTGGCGTCATATGACATCACGTGACGCCACTTTGTCATCGCGACGTGTCGCCGAAGAGGCAGCTCAGACCAGGTAAGGGAGATTTACAGAGGCCTCGCGCCTCCCCCGGCATTTAATTTAAAGGCCTTGGGTAAGAGCGTGGGCCCCTGTAACCACCACGCTCTTACCCCCCCCCCCCCCCGAAAATGTCGCACCCCCCCCATCGCATCAGTAATTTAACAGTTTAATTAATTGTCAAGGAAATTCCCACCCAATTAACCATTTCAAATGGCTATAAAATGATAACCTGACAATGACTATTTTGTGGGCTTTGGTGATGTGGAGCTTTTGTTTTATCATTACTTTTGGTTGTTCTTTTTAATTTTTTTTAGTAACAAAAAAAAAATCTTGATGAAACAGCCATCTATGTAATGGTCCGGCCCTGTCCTCTGAAATGTGTTTGTGGTCCTTCCACGCCTTATGTTGGCTTTAGAAGGAAAAATGAAATTTACCAATTAACTAATTTACTTTACGCAGCATACTGTAGTTTGTGATATTTATGTTTTTTTTTATTTCACCTTTTTTTTTATAAACTTCGAAACTTACAACTAGAAAATTTGAGTTGTTTGATCTAGCTAGCAATAAATTTGAAGCAAAACCCTGTATCAGATGATGGTTGCTGCAGCTAATTTGTGTCCCATGGAATCTGTAATAATAAAGCCTGTGTGCCTGTCAGAGCCATAGCTCTAGGATCATGAAATCTAGACCCCTTAAACTTTGTATGCATACTGAGAGTACACTAGGAGTTACATAGTTACATAGTAGATGAGGTTGAAAAAAAGACTTCCGTCCATCAAGTTCAACCTATGCTAAATTTAGACAACAGATACTTTATCCTATATCTAAACTTATTGATCCAGAGGAAGGCAAACAAAAAACCCCATTAAGGGGAAAAATTAATTCCTTCCTGACTCCAAGAATTGGCAATCGGATTAATCCCTGGATCAACATCCTTCCCATGTATACTTATTTGGTATATCCCTGTATACCTTTCCACTGTATACAGTTTGCACCTGGTGATTTATTTTATCTTTTTGGAGCATTATTTTTTTTTCTCCTGTTGAACTGCTCCGCCTCAGGTTGTTCCCTCTCTGCGAAGCCGCTGATTGGTCATTTTTTTCCCCGATGCCTCACTACTGATTGGCATTTGCTTTGCAGTCCGTTGTGGGATTTGTCACCAGCCGTGCTGGCAGCCTTCTGAGCATTCCTTACCGGGAGAGTGCAGACCACGGGGTTGGGATGTAGGAAAGGGAGAGGTGGGGGAGTAAGAGAGGAAGGTCACTAACAGTGTGTCTCACTGAGGGAGCGGCAGTGAAGAGGGTGGATGTTACTATCATTTGGGGCTTGAGTCTGAGTGACTGGGGTTGTGGGGAGTAGCCTCACTCACTGGAAGGTATAATTATTGATCATGTTAAACAGGGCGCCATTATCAATTAGATTCACAGTTTCAAGTCTGCAATGGAAAAGATGACTCCAGATTACTGCACCCCGTGCGAAGTCAGGTACTTTAGCTAGTTATAAATATATATACTTTTTAACATACCAGAAATGCTGCATAGTGAAAAATTATTTAATCGATATTAAATAAAACCATTATAAAAGACTCACCGCTGAGTCAGTGTGCCAATTTTTCCTCTCGATCTCTCCAGTGTCCGGAAATGTTCCCAGCTGTCCTACGCTTGGCCCCTCAGCCGCTAGCTATAGATTGGCCACCGTCTCCCCTACGCTTCCTCCAGTCCTTACTCTACAGCAGCGGTGCGCAAACTGGGGGGCATGAGACTGCCTGCGAGGGGGCATGAGACTGCCTGCGGGGGGGGGGGGGGGGGCACGGGGTTTACTGAGGCCCTGCGCGCTTCCTGAAGGCACTTAAATTAAGTGCCGGGGGAGCTGCAGGGCCTCTGTAAGCCTTCACTTACCTTGGCTCTGGCGGCTTCCTTCCCACGTTGCTATGGCACGTGGGGGTGAGGGGGGCGCGGGAGTGAGGACACCGTCGGCAGGGGGATGCAGGGAAAAAAGTTTGCGCCCTCCTGCTCTACACACAATGTGTTTGGGCAATCCATGTTGTGGATGGTCTTTCTTTTATGTTCCAGGAATTATGTTTTGAGTGGTCTCTTAGTCCTACCCACATATTGCTTGTTGCAAGGGCACCAAATGATGTAAATACAAACGCCGTATTGATCGGACTATTCCCATGTTTTTGTTTTGTCTTTTAGAGGGATGTCCTGTCCAGATTGGTATCTCTCCTAAGAGCTTTGTTGACCAGTCTGGAACAATTTTTTGCGAATATGCGGGAACTATATTAGATTTGTTATTCTTTTGAGGTGATTGCTTAATATATCTGAATAGCCATTGAAGTCAATTGTTCTACATATACGTTTGTCTGGATAGTATTATCTTGAATAAATAGTATTGGATATAAAAACGTAATCTGTTATTTGTCTACTTTCTACTAAAATATTGTTGATGTATATTTCATAAAATAATATTGGAACTTAACAGGTTATTCGCCCAAATAAGGCACCCCAAAATTCCATAAAAAGTTGTAGAAAAGAGCAAATGTAATCCCCCTTAATGTAAAAAAAAAAAAAAAAAAAAAGTGAAGGGCTATTAATAATAAACTCTTTCTGTTTGGGAGCCTATCATGTAGGTCCAAAAATATCTTGTACCAGGGACACCTTGGTTACAGTATGTGCAATAGACATGTATAAGGCTTGCACGTCACATGTGACCCAAATAGAATTATACAGGATCTAAATTGGCAGGATGATTATAATTGGTTCAATAGAACTACAGAAATAGAATTCTAAGCTAACCAGCATCTCTTGTACGTAGATCACGGATGAAAACAATCCTGGGTGCCTACATTTTCTGTCATGGCTGACACTGCCGACGATGGCTTATCTGTCATTGCCACGGCCGGCAAGAGTGTGCTCAGTCAGGCTTTACTAACGCAAGCATGTCGGTGAGCGCTGATGCCAGCCACTGTGCCACTTTGCCACTTAGACCAGGGGAGCGCAAACTTTCCTGCTGAATTTTTTGTGAGGGGGAGGTGGGGTAGTGGCGGTTGCCGGGGGCGTGTTATTGGCTGCATCGGGGCTGTGTGTGTAGCTGTGTGCATTGGCTGATGCTGATTGCTTGCTGACCCTTCAGCGCGCATGAAAATCAATTTTCCCTGTCTCCCCAAGCGCATAGTTTTGGTAGGCGTACGTGCAAGAGCGCGCGCAGCGTCAGCGTGGTCATTAAAGTAAGCATGCCAAGCCCGCTTAGCGGCAGCGTGGTCATTAAAGTGAGCACTCCAAGCCCGCTTAGCAGCAGCGTGGCAGCAGCCTTAAAAATGCCATGCTCATGTACTTGCAGACAAAAAAACTTAGATTAAATCACCCCCAAAGTGAAATGTTTGCTTTTCACTAGAAATATTGCAATCTCTCATCAGTCACTTATTTCCCCGCAACCTTCATTGACTAATAATTGCATCATAATTACATTGTGTGATGACCTTGCACATAGAAACGGAGATTCCAGACTTATCATGAGTAGATAAAGATTGCATACAGCTTGAGAATCCGCTAAGAAGTATAGATTCAAGTGGAAAAACATTAGGTATGTCTGATTTTATGTGGTATTACTGTATCTTTGTACCCACTTTCTAATTTGCCCAGAAAGCCCCAGGGATTTGAAATTCAGAGCAGTGTGTCAAGAGTCACAATATTTAAGCGTCTCCATTCTGTGTACTAGTATGAGTTTTCAAAACTGATGACTGATGACATTTGTCACATCTATAAAGACCAGAAGTTTGATCTACAATCATTTTATGCTGCACTGGTGTGTGATCTATAATGAACTCTGTGCCCAATGAGAGCCACATTTGACTCATTCAGTTATTTTGTGGCGCCATTCACTTGCTTCTTTACAGTACAGTATTTAATTTTCTTTGTTTACATACACCATTTGTGCTTGTTCATTACATTTCCAGCCACATACTTGTGGTTTGTGTGGACCACATGTGAAACCCTCATGTTACAGTAGCTAACGGCCTATTTACTGGATAATTGGCTAAAGCAACAGGTTCTAGATTTCATTGTAACCTATTGGTTTATGACTCTTAAAATGTAGCAGAATGTTTACAAACATTTGTATGTATGTACTGTATATCTTTATTTATATAGCACCATTAATGTACATAGCGCTTCACAGCAGTAATACACATGACATAATCATATAAAAAATAATAATACAAATAACACATAATGGGTAGAAGTGTTTTCAGATTTAACTGACATTTAGGAAAAGGAGTCCCTGCCCCAAAGAGCTTACAATCTGACATGTAACATGCTATCCATAAAGTAAACTATTAGCATTACATTTATATACATTAGCTAGACTAGTCTGTTTTTTTTAATGTTGCATACAAATTGCTCTTTTTTGCCTTTTGTGTTCCATACTGGGACTGGATTAAGTTTTACAACTTCAGAAATAGTGAATTTACACTTTGTTAAAATGATGGCTTTATAAATAGCAGAGAGACTTAATTGCGTAATTGGTTAGCAATTTCCTTGTTCTTTAGCCTACTTCTTGTTTTTTTATTGTATAGTTTACTGCAGAAGAGGCTTTGCTTCTCTATTGGACTTAATAACCTCATATTTTACACAATGATGCATAATACGATTTTGGGAGTGAACTTTATTTGACGATTTGGACTGATCAAATAATGACTTTTAGTCCCTTAACAGTTTTATGTGATGTACAGTAGTCTTAAGCCCTAGATCACCAAGTTTTCATGGTTGCAATAAAAGTGTTAATCCATTATTTTTGTCATCTTCTGGTAATGTATATTCAGTCAGAAGGTATGATCATTTGTGAGTCCATATTATGTACCTGGTGCAACAGCACATGGGCTACTTAAGTACTTAAGGGATATATATATACACACACACACACACACACACACACACACACACACACACACACACACACACACACACACACACACACACACACACACACACACAGTGTTTGACAATCCTATACATTTACACGCCCGGGGCGGGTGGATTTAACCCCCGGGCGAGTAAACATTGGCCCAAGCAGCACACGTGGTTGTTTTTTTAAATTTCCCTGCTCGCGCTGAAAAAAAAAAAACTCCCCCTACCTGACAGCTGATTGGCGCGCGCTCCCAGGCTTTGTGGGCGAGCGGCCAGGCTCTATATGAGCCCGCCCCCAACGAGCAGCCATTCTTTCTCTGCCAGGGGATCTGTTGGAGGGTAAGTACTCCATGCTGCGGCCCCTCTGCTCCTTCCCTGCCTCCTGCAAGACAACCCGTGCGGTCCCCACAACCCGCGGCCCTCTGCTCCTGTCCTCTGCCGCGCCTTTGCATTAGATCTCCCTCCTCCTGTCCTCTTCCCCTCCTCCTGTCCGCTTCCCCTCCTGTCCCCTCCCCCTCTCCCCTTCCCCTCCTCCTGTCCCCCTCCCCTCCTCCTGTCCCCTTCCCCTCCCCTCCTCCTCTCCCCTTCCAGTCCTGTCCACCGATCGCTGCCCGGGGCGAGAGGTCCCCACTGCTGCAGCCCGGTTGGCATACAGGGGGGGGGGAGGCCTCACCACGTGCCTCCTACCCTGCCACCTCCCCAAAGATTACGCAGCCCAGCTATCTTCATGACAGCGCATGAGGTGAGGTGTGTGTGGTAGGGGATGCCGGTCTGCATGAGGTGAGGTATGGGAGGGGGGGGTGCCCGTCTGCCCGTCTGCCCGTCTGCCCGCCCGACAACTAGCTTCATGCCGCCGCAGGGTGGGGGGGATGCTGGCAAACCTGCGCAGCAAAACTGCGGGAAATGCCGGCGAGGGGAGCAGGGCAGTGGCGCCCGCTGGGGGACACCTCGTTACGTGACTCCCCCCCACCCTGCCTACTCCCCAAAGCTTCCACTACTCCCGCGTGAAGTATAGGAGGGGGGGGGGTGTCGGCCTGCCCCCCCCCCCCCCCCCACGAGCGGGAGATGGGCGCGGGTGGGTGGGGGAAGAGCGTGGTGGTGGTGTTGGTCGCGGCCTTTCCCCCCCCATGTGTGTGTGTGTGTGTGTGTATATATGGGAGAATGTGTATGTGTGTATGGGAGTATGTGTGTGACCACAGAGGTACCGCCCCAGTCAGTCACCCCCCCCCCCCATCAGTCACAACTCCCCCAGTCAGTCACCCCCCCTCAGTCAGTCACCCCCTCCTCAGTCAGTCACCCCCCCCCCTCAGTCAGTCACCCCCCCCTCAGTCAGTCACCCCCCCCTCAGTCAGTCACCCCCCCCTCAGTCAGTCACCCCCCCTCAGTCAGTCATCCCCCCTCAGTCAGTCATCCCCCCTCAGTCAGTCATCCCCCCTCAGTCAGTCATCCCCCCCTCAGTCAGTCACCCCCCCCTCAGTCAGTCACCCCCCCCTCAGTCAGTCCCCCCCCCTCAGTCAGTCACCCCCCCCCAGTCAGTCACCCCCCCTCAGTCACTCACCCCCCCTCAGTCACTCACCCCCCCTCAGTCACTCACCCCCCCTCAGTCACTCACCCCCCCTCAGTCACTCACCCCCCCTCAGTCAGTCACCCCCCCTCAGTCAGTCACCCCCCCCTCAGTCAGTCACCCCCCCCCCCAGTCACTCACCCCCCCTCAGTCACTCATCTCCCCCCCTAAGTCACTCATCCCCCCCTCAATCACTCACCCCCGCCTCAGTCACTCACACCCCCCTCAGTCACTCACACCCCCCTCAGTCAGTCACACCCCCCTCAGTCAGTCACCCCCCTCAGTCAGTCACCCCCCTCAGTCAGTCACCCCCCTCAGTCAGTCACCCCCCTCAGTCAGTCACCCCCCTCAGTCAGTCACCCCTTTCAGTCAGTCAGTCACCCCCCAGCCAGTCACCCCCCAGCCAGTCACCCCCCCAGCCAGTCACCCCCCCAGCCAGTCACCCCCCCCCGCCAGTCACCCCCCCCCGCCAGTCACCCCCCCCAGCCAGTCACCCCCCCAGCCAGTCACCCCCCCAGCCAGTCACCCCCCCAGCCAGTCACCCCGCCAGCCAGTCACCCCGCCAGCCAGTCACCCCGCCAGCCAGTCACCCCCCCAGCCAGTCACCCGGCCAGCCAGTCACCCACCCGGCCAGTCAGTCACCCACCCGGCCAGTCAGTCACCCACCCGGCCAGTCAGTCACCCACCCGGCCAGTCAGTCACCCACCCGGCCAGTCAGTCATCCTCTCTCTCTGTGTATCACCCACCCTCTGTGTCTCCCCCCTCTGTGTCTCCCCCCCGACACTCTCTCTCTCTCCCCCACACTCACCCTCTCTCTCTCACCCCCACTCTCTCTCTCTCACACCCACACCCCCACTCTCTCTCACCCCCACTCTCTCTCTCTCCCCCCCACTCTCTCTCTCTCTCCCCCACGCTCTCTCTCTCTCTCTCTCTCACCCCCACTCTCTCTCTCTCTCTCTCTCCCCCACCCTCTCTCTCTCTCTCCCCCACACTCCCCCTCTCTCTCTCCCCCACACTCTCCCCCTCTCTCTCTCTCCCCCACACTCTCCCCCCCTCTCTCTCTCCCCCACACTCTCCCTCTCTCTCTCCCTCTCTCCCCCACACTCTCCCTCTCTCTCTCTCCCCCACACTCTCCCTCTCTCTCTCTCTCTCCCCCACACTCTCTCTCTCCCCCACACTCTCTCCCCCACTCTCTCTCTCCCCCACTCTCTCTCTCTCTCTCCCCCACTCTCTCTCTCTCTCCCCCCCTCTCTCTGTCTCCCCCACTCTCTCTCTCACCCCCACTCTCTCTCTCTCCCCCCCACTCTCTCTCTCTCTCTCCCCACCCCACTCTCTCTCTCTGTCACCCACACTCTCTCACACTCTGGATCTCTTATTTACCCTATATATCTTAACTGCCCTATACTACACCGAAATAACCTATACTTCTGTCTTCCAGATTTGACTCAAGCTTCACACGGAAGACATCGGAACCCCCCTAACCCAGAAGACAGGTAGGGAACACATCCCCTCCAATGTATAACATTGCGGGAATGAGGTACCTGGACATTGAGGGACTGCGGATCAGGTAAGATCCCAGGCGGGATTGCTGCTTTAGATATTGTGAAGCGGGGGCATCCAGACACTGGTTAAGGGGTTCAGGAAACTAGTCATTCACATCTGGCTTTTATTTCTAGATCCGACATTTACGCACACACACGTAACAAGGACTAATTGTAGTATAATGTAATACAATAAATACATTTATGTCAAAAACGAATGTTCTGACTAGGAATTTATTAAATGTATTTTATTTATATATTTTATTTTAAAGCGGGGTTGGAGGCGGGACTAGGTGGCGAGTAGATTTTTTTGGTTGGGCGAGTAGATTTTTGGGTGATTTGTCAAACACTATATATATATATATATATATAAACAAATTCAAATCAGTGTGTGGTTAAGTATATTGTATGTGTATTTATACTGTGGTGAGAAACAATTACGGAAATTCCATATCTTTTCCATGATACCCATCTTGAATAAAAAACAGTATTTTCTTAAATATCCGATAGGGTTTATACTAACAAATTCCATGTCTTTTGGGGGGAAAAAAAATGTATGAATTAGACAAACAATGAGTAAGAGTCGGGGTATGTGAAAAAGTAAGCAAAAGACTGTTTTATCAGCTAAATTAAAGGGAATAATTAGAATCAGGTGTTTAAATGATTAGGTAGATCTTCAGGTGTGAATTTGGGAGGTTCCACCCTATATAAAGATCAGAAACTTTGGGAGTTTGGTCTTTACCATACAGGTGTGTGGAATCGCGTTATGTGCAAAACAGTGAAACAATTAGGCGCTCCTATTAACCACGTGTTAAGTGTGAATAATCAAGTAAACATATATTAAAGTGACAAAAAATATACGTTGTGACTTTATGAATTATAGTGATAAGTGCACTGTGGAAAAAAGTGTGTGCCAAGCATGTGCATTTTAAGTGAAACTTCTTTGTGTTTTGTCACAGAAATTGTATTTTTGATGGTGATGTTTTTTTTAATTAAAAATCAAAACAGAATTTCAGTGCCAAAACACTTGGAACAAGTGTGCGCGGCACCCCCCCTCCCCCACTGTTTTACCTATTTGTACTTCTATATGTATAGTAACTGTGAATTACTTGTGTGTGTGTGTGTGTGTGTGTGTCTCTGTCTCTGTCTCTGTGCGTGTTTCTCTCTCTTTGTGAGTGTCTCTCTTTGTTGCTGTGTACACGCGTCTGTGTGCGTGTACCTGTAGTGCGTGCATGTGGCACCGGCGCGCCTACTGCGCAAGTGCGGCCGGCCGTGGCGCCTACTGCGCAGGTGCGCCCTGCACAGGCACGCCGCATGACACTTACTGCGCTGGCATGTCGGGAACGGCTCATGCGCATGTGCGCCGAGCAGGGAAGCCCTCTGCATGCGTGCCAGCAGTGACATAACTTCTGAGACTGCACTTCTGTCTCCAACAAGGAGTTTTACTCCAAGGAAAATGTTTCATATGGTAGGTGTCGGCATAGAAGTTTCACTTCAATAATACAAATTGATACTCCTTGCTCAAATCCTCTGGTAGGGACTGTCTTCCTCTGTCCCAACGGATTTCAAAAATCCAGAGGGAGCATGGGAGAATACAAAAAGAAACACAACTAAGTGCAGTTGTAAGCGCAAAGTGACTTGACATTTGGTCTTGGCTTTTATGATATACCTACTCACAATGTGGCAGGTAATAAAAGGCACATCAGTCTCAGGCAGTCTTGATCTTTGGGAATCATGAAGTTGGAACGTGTGTGTGTGTCCGTGTGTGTGTGCGCGCGTAACCATGGTGCAGATCAAAAATATTCAATTTGATAAATTTAAAAGGTAAAAAAAAATGCACTCACATGGTGTGCAATAATATAAAGCATGTAACACTATTGTGTATAAAACTGTTGACTGCGTGATAGTCTCACTGCCACCGCTCCATCTGACTTCTTTGGCACTGTTGGCAAAAAACAAAACTGCGTTTTGAATAAAAGAACCTCATCCCAACCGTCAAGTATGGTGGTGGGAGTGCGATGGTTTGGTCCTGCATTGATGCCTCAGGACATGGAAGTCTTGCCATCATTGACACGACCATGAATTCTGCACTGTATCAGAAGATTCTAGAGGAGAATGTCAGGTCATCCGTTCGTGAGCTGAAGCAAAATTGGGTCATGCAGCAAGACAAAGATCCTAAACATACAAGCAGATCTGCAGAAGAAGAAATTCCTAGTTTTAGAATGGCCTATTCAAATTCCTTACCTAAAGCCCATCGACATGTTGTGGCAAGAACTGAAGCGAGCTGTCCTTGCGATGAAGCCCTCAAATGTCAGAGTTAAAGCAGTTCTGTAATGAGGAATGGGCCAAAATTCCTCAAAATCGATGAGAGACTGACCAGCAGTTATAGGAAATGCTTATTTGAACTCCTTGCTGCTCAAGGGGGTAGGTGCCACCAGGTACTGAATCTAAAGGTTTACATACTTTTTCACACATGGATATTGAATATTTATTCATTTGTGGATAAATAAATGTTGAACAAAGTGTTATGTTTTTGTGTCATTTGTTTGAACAGGTTATCTTTATTATTAGGACTTACAGTCGATTAAGATGTAATATCATTTCAGGTTTGAAATACGTGAAAATCAACTTTTTCTCGGTACTGCAAATATGCCAGTATGTACTATATATATGTGATATATCTGCGTGTTAACTACTGTATAGCGTGTGTTTGTGCGTGCGTGTGTGCGTGCGTGCGTGCACTCACAGGAACTTTGAAATGGTGCAAAGTTGAGATTTACTACAGCATAAACATTTTTTAGACCTTTCTATTGTGTGATGCACGCACACACGTAACACGCATAGGTGCTACAATAATCTCCCTTGCGATGATAAATATAAGGTGATATATTGCAACCAAAATAAAGAAATGTCTGGAAATGAGGGCTGGCGTGATCTTTGTGTATCACCACAGGTGCTTCATCAATGCATACAGTAGATGTCAGATCTGATGTCATTTCAGGCTTTGTAGCAGGCTGGAGTAGCAGCGACTCTGTGGTCCATGCACACAGTACCTGTTTAGACTTCAAGCCTGGTTTTGTGTTTTATATATGTGACTATGGATATTTCTTTATTTTTTTATTACAACACATCAACATTTAGTATTCGGTGTACTGCTTGTTTTTATTACATGAGCTTCTGTATGTGAACACCAATTGTCCTGATTGGTTCAGATTGGCTGCAAATGGGGGTGTTTTCACATGACTTTTCTCTCTGTGTGCAATGTCTCTAAATACTGACTTTTGTAGGGAATATTGCACCTTTCTGTTGTGTGTGTGTGTGTGTGTGTGTGTGTGTGTGTGTGTGTGTGTGTGTGTGTGTGTGTTTTATCCACTGGTGTCTATACACAAAACCGAGTATAAAGAAATTATTAAAACACTGCCGTTATTTATATATATATATATATATATATATATATATATATATATATATATATATATATATATATATGAGACCCAGCGTTGCCCGTGAGTTAAATTTCCCGCTGGGGGGGGGGGGGGGGACAGTGGACAGGAGGGGGGGTGGACAGGAGGGGGGACGACAGGAAGAGGGGGGGGTTGCTTAAAATTTCCGGGTCCCTCCTCTCCACTCCCCCTGTATGTTTCTCCTCTCCCCCCTCTCTCTCCGCCCCCCCCCCCCCCCATGAGCAGCTCCGGTCCCCACCCTACAGTGTCTGACACACACACTGTGTCCCACACATATACACACACAGTGACACACACACACACACAGTGTCCCACACACACAGATATGTCACCTCTCCGTTTCCCCCCTCCCTCCCACCTCCCACCTCGCAGCAGCGCCGCCGCGAGGCAGCTGCAGGAGGAAGGGGGTCCTTCCGGGCACCGCCATCTTAGGCACTCGACGCCGCGAGGGAGGAAGGGGGTCCTTCCGGGCGTCGCCATCTTAGGCACTCGGCGCCGCGAGGGAAGAAGGCGGTCCTTTTGGGCGCCGCCATCTTAGGCACTCGGCGCCGCAGCTGCCTGCCCACTGCCTGTCCCCCCGCCGGGGAGGGAGGTGAGTGAGCGCCGGGGAGGGAGGTGAGTGTGATGGGGGGGGGGGGGAGAAGAGAGTGTGTGTGTGTGTGTGTGTGTGGCCGAGGGAGAAGAGAGTGGCAGTTGGGTGACGTCAGACCCACCAATCTGATTGGCCAGAGGCTGAGGACCAATCAGATTCACCGCAGATAGCACTAACCTTTCGATTTTATATATTAAGATATACATACACACACACACACACACACACACAGCGTGTTCAGGTAAAAAGAGACTCCTTTAATTTTTTTATAATATTTTCTATATTTTTCTCTCAATCTCTATGAAAATATGCACAATTGTGGGTCTGTTATGTAGAGTAAGGCCGTGCCTATAGTGCCGCCAACGGCGACACGATGGGTGACGTCACCCGTTGCCGTCGCCACCGGCAAAAGTTATATTTCGCTGGTCGGCGGCATCGCGGGATTCCCGCAATTTGATTTGTTAAAGGGCCGTCACGTGACGCGACGGCCCTTGAAAAATCAAATTTTGCCGGCGGTGGGTTTTGGCGATGGCGACGTCGCTTGTCGCCGTTGCGTGCACTATAAGCGCAAGCGGCGGCGGCAATGCTTTTGTTTTCGGGCGAATTCGCATCGCCGGCACTATAAGCGCAGCCTAACACTACAGTATATAAGTAGCACAATGTAGAGTAGACAATCGACTGATAACTAAATGTCACTTTGTGTCAACAAGTACCAGATACACTGCGGTAACGTTCATTAAACAAGAAATAGGATTAAATAAGAAATTGTTTACTTACCGGAATTCAGCCGGCTGTGACGTGACTGAATTCACACGCGTCAAATGACGCCACGGGTCACGACATGACATCACATGACCCCACAGCATCATCTGACGCGGATGAAGGTAGGCGGGGGGCGTGAGTGCCGGGGGGAGAGACAGGGGGTCGCAGCACTAAACGTTTGGGCTCCCCTGCTTTAGAGTGTGCTTATCTTCGCTAAATACCATTTTGTAACTATGCACTTGATGAGGTCATCATGCTGTCGCCAATTCCCGAAAATATTTATTAGATTATCAAATAATTCTTAAATGTAATAACCTACTGTGACAGACCTATAATTGCTCAAATTTTCATGGAAATGTAGGGCTTTGTCGGCAAGATATCATGAAAAATAAAAGGGTTCCTATTTTTGTGTGTTTGTGTGTTTCTGAGAAACTTCTAAAAAAAATATCTTTTAAGGAAGAAAATACTGGGGAAATCATAATTACCTGCCAATAATTAAAGCTACTGCCATGTGCCCTAATTGCAATTAATACTGTAATCGCCAATAGAGAAAACATTTCTGTGTAACACAATGTGATTGATATTTACCTTGTTTCTTAAATAACAGTAAGAGACAATGCGGATACAATAGACAGGTGTCTGATCTTTGCAAAATGGTTTGTCACAAAATCTTATTTATAAAGAGCAATGAATCTAAAGAATAGAGTTGTGCTGCATTCGTTCTGGATCATCAGTGTTACCTACAGTGATTGCTGCTTAGTAATGTACAGTATCACTATGTACACCATATCACCATATCACAATATTACCGCATTTACAGCTTTATAAGCGCTTATGCTAATATTTAATCTTTTCAATTATGTATAGTTTTACATTGTGAACACTTCACTTCAATTTCATCCCAAAGAATGCCATTTTATATATTGATCATAATATTGATAACACTTTTACAACCTAAATCTATTTTATCAAATACACATGAAATGAGCTTTACCTCCAAAAAATATAAAAATAAATACTGGGGAAGCAGGGGGTTTCTGGAGTGGAAACTGCATTAATTTCAGCTCCAGTGACGGCCTTTCCTTCGATATACTTACATCTAAAGGCGATGCCAGTATCTCAGTCTGTGCATAGGCACACAGCACGTGGGCCAATTGGAAGGCACACGGGGTGATGTCACAGCTTCCTATTGGCCTGGGGCACCTTTAAACGTGTTTTCTGTGCCCAGCCGGAGCTGCTACCGGCGGCTCCTTTCGATGTACAGTACTGTAAGTATCCCAGGAAGCACAGGGTCCCTGGAGCTGAAATCAATGTGGCTCCGCTCCGGAAACCCCCTATTTCAGACCTAGAAAACAAACCAAGAGCTAAAGCCACTTTAAGTACAGTTAATTTCAACAATTCCTTATTCTTTTAAGTTATCAGTATTTGAAATGTCCCTTCCATGAGACTCCATTACCCATTTTACAGCTGCTTGACATTTTTATGAATGCTAGGTTGCCTCTGCATGTACTTTTATATGCCTTCTGTGATATTAATTATTTTGGTTTTCTTTTCATGCTTTCCAGCTAGCTACAAAGTAAGTTTTCATTGTGTGTGTGTGTTTCATGTCCATGCCCACTTGAACATGTTGTACAATGTATAAAGTATAATGTATCGTAAGTCATTTTGAACTGGTGTTGTGTAATAAATTCTGTGTATACTTTATATTTTTTCCTCAGTGAAAGGCTTCTAAACTAGCAAAGCATACAGATTGAGTAGAAAATCCTCGAAGAATTGAGGAAAGCTAGGCACTCCTTTAAAAAAGCTAAAAACAGAACAGAGGGCTGGTACTGCTAACCTGGTAGTAAGGAACTAAACGCAATCTCCAAAAAAGTGAGATTTATTCACATTGGACAAACACACAGCTCTCCAGAAAGCTCTGATGCGTTTCATACCACGCAGGGAGGGTACTTTGTCAAAGAGTAATTGGCTATAGTCCCTTGTGATGTATATTTAGGAGGTTCCGGCTACTAATTAACCTGTATTAATTCAGGTGTAGCAAAGAGTTACACTGCTGCAGAATAATCCAATGATTGGACGTCGTTTGAATGTATGCATGTAATCCCCTACATCGGATCACATGGGGACTGTGAAAGATATACAAAACAACACAAAATAGAATAAAGACAATAATAACTAACATGGCAATAATTTAGATAAATACCAAAGAAACAGAATTTTTTTTACAAATAAAAATTAAACCAATCAATGGAGAGGTGTATGATTAAGGCATCAATAATACAATATTATAACCATCAATAGTGTGGGAACACAAATTGAAGTGGATTGCAAGAAAGATATATCCATAATTAAAAAATTAAAACATATATCACTAAATAAAAATAAAAACACATCTGTAAATGTATCAAGCTATTGTAACCATGTATTATGTTTCAAGCAAACCTTGTAACAATTAAAGAGTAGTATAAATAAAGACTTCTCGATCCATAAGAAATAAAGTTTGAAAGCGCAAGACGGAAGGGGGGGGGGGCGGGGGAGGGAAGGCGTATGAGGGATACATATCCCTAGACTACCCTTTAGGTATAATAAAACAAATCATTCTAAACTATATAGAGAATGAATGAGATGTATAGGGTAAATCTTAATGTGGTCAACTGCATATGCTTCAGACAAAAATACATATAGTCATGATCAAAGATACACTGCTATACTATGATATATTTGAGCTCTTATAATGCAAAACAGAGATGAGAATACTTTACACTTCAAAAATGTGAAGGATAGAGAGAGATGTATTGGAAAAATCAGAACCCAGAAGAATCAAACCTAGAACAAATGATATTAATCTGTTAAAAAAAATGTTTGAGTTCCCAATCAATATTCATACCTATGGGACTCTTTAAAGTGTTTAGGGTGTAGAGCCAATATATCACTATCTGATTCAATTTATTCAATCTATCGCCACCTCTGACATGTGGTTGAACATGCTCAATGCTCTTGAATGTAAAATTTCCAATACCTCCGTGGGGGCATGTGGAAAAATGGTGGGCAAGCGGGTGCATCATGTCTTTTTTCTTAATATTACGAGATCTAAAAGGTCTAATGGTGCGACCAATATAATATTTGTGAACCCACATTGTAACACACAAACAACAAAACTAGTGTGGCAATTTATAAAGGTATTAATATGATGTTTTTTATTTAGTGATATATATGTTTTAGTTTTTTGATTATTGATATATCTTTCTTGCAATACACTTCACTTTGTGTTCCCACACCATTGATGGTTATAATATTTTATTATTGATGCCTTAATCATTGATTGGTTTTATTTTTATTTGTAAAAAAAAAAAAATCTGTTTCTTTGGTATTTATCTACATTATTGCCATGTAAGTTATTGTCTTTATTCTATTTTGTGTTATTGTTTTGTATGTCTTTCACATAGTCCCTATGTGATCCGATGTAGGGGATTACATGCATACATTCAAACAATGTCCAATCATTGGATTATTCTGCAGCAGTGTAACTCTTTGCTGCACCTGAATTTATACAGGTTAATTAGTTACCGGAACATCCTATATATAGATCGTAAGGGACTATAACCAATTACTCTTTGACAAAGTACCCTCCCTGCGTGAAACAAAACACGTCAGAGCTTTTTGGAGAGCTGTTTGTTTGTCTGATGTAAATAAATCTCACTCTTTTGGAGATTTCGTTTTAGTTTCTTACTACCAGGTTTGCAGTGCCCACCCTTTATTCTGTTTTTACCGTCACTTTGTATCCCGTCTGGAGCACGCTACGGTCTTACAGGCAATCAGCTGTTGCTCTTCTTAATGTGAGTAAACTTTATTTTTGGGCTCCTACAGACCCAGTGTGGTATACCAGGGATAGTTGGGGATTGTGGGGGCTGGGGAGTCCATCCTCATCGAGCGGTTCTCGTTGCTGGCAGCGATCTGGTAGGGATAGCTACCCCCTCTCTGCTATATTCACCCCTACCTGGTTACATAGCCGCACGTGCATTGGGTTTCATATGCTTCATACTTGGGAGCATCAGTTCTGCGGTTTATTCCCCCATTTAAAAAGCAGATGCAGCTAACACTTTTTGTTTCAAGTAAACTGTATTTATAACCCCCACCCCATTTAATTAACCCAGGTGGTCACTTTTGGTAAAAGGTGCAAGTGCAACCTGTACAGATCCATTCAAAAGGACTGCAGAACCAGTCAGCATGTCACATAAATAGTTTTGCTTAAAATGAAGGTTATATGCACTTACTAAATGTATCAAAGAACAAACTGATCAGCTAACATACATGTATCAGTGTTGAGATGCTGCATACACTGTTGGCACTATGTAGATACATTTATACGTACATACATAAATAGTAGACCTTTCACTGTGGTCTTTTTGCCAGCAGAAAGTGCATTTAACAGTTTGTCATCATTTAATATTTTTGTTTGTAAACCCCCTCCCAATTTTTTTTTATTTTGTTAAAGCTGCAAAATATGAAAATGCTATGTTTTTTTTTAATATAAGTCAGTGCTGTAGTATTGGATAGTACTGTGCATTTTATTTTTTATTTTTTAACTCCCAATGCCATTTTTGATGATTTAAAAAAAAAAAAAAAAAAATCTACTTATGGTTGGTTGCTGCCATTTAGAAAGTCACATCCACTTCCTCTTCTGAAACAGGCTCTGACACACCCCTTTTTAAGCTCTGTACTTTGGCAACAAAGTATCACAAACAGATCTGTTGCTGTGTTCCAAGCAGCAGACTCTGAAATCTGTAACAATAATGTGTTACGCTTATGCATATAAGGATACATATCAGCTGCAATATTTTTACCGATTAATAACAGAAGCAGCAAATGATTTTCAGCTTAGGAGTGTGGAATTATATATTGTCACATGCCTTACATATTAAAATAAGAAAAGGGGGAGGGGTTTATAGCATTGCTGCTTTAACCCCCCTTTTTTTCCTCTCCTTTTTTTAAAATTGTATCTGTAGTTTTGCACACACAATTATGCACAGTTGTACAGCTTGCTCATGCTCAAACGCTATTATCAGATATGCCCAGAGACACAGAACACACTTGCACACAGCCTTTAAGTGATCAAAGCACAACTGAAGGTTATGCAGGTGACCTGGTACTTGGGTTGTATTTGAGCTTTAGGACTTTGTACTACATAAGACTGTGTGTACTGTGTGGACATTTTTCTGTCGCACTATTGTGAAGATGCCAGCACAGCCTGGCAAAGTAAGTTACATTTAGCTGTACACAAACAATATCTTGCAAGGGAGGCTTTACATTTATGTACAGGAATTGAGTAGCTCCAGAATGGTATGGGTAAGGGGATCCGGGTATTGTAACCGGTTTAATGCTTCAAGTCTTAAATATATACATACTGCACCGACACACTTTATTCGAGCAAATACCCAGTATGTACCTGGCAGATACCTGGAATGCGCCGCTCCTCACCTCTGACAAGCCCCGTTGTGTTTGCCTTCCCAGCCTGGGTTCATGCCTGGCTGACGGGCGGCTGATCTGTTAAATGATAATGATTAGGATTTAATAGGCTGCTATGCTTCGCGTGTCTACCAGATGGCATAAATTCATGAATTGTAATGCAGTATATATATATATACTGTGCAGTATTGCAGCCAGCGCGAATAAAATGCTTCAATCCCTGCCTGGAAAATACCTCAATGCACTCGGGCAGAAAACAGTCACAAACCTCAATACACCCGGGTATACCCGAATTCGTGGGACTAGCCGAGCTCGAATAAAGTGTGTCGCCAGTGTATGGTTGATGAATATTGTAATCGTGAAAAGGCTCTAGATTACAGTATTACAGTATTAAGATTTTGACAGTATGCAACTCCTTTTTATCCATATGCCTAATTGCACAGCACATAAGGTTGGCTGGAGGCACCAGTAAGGTGATGGGAATTTTTTTTACCCCATCAATAATTGGCTTGTCCTAAGCAGGCAGTCATCCAAACACTTGGCACCCTGCCTCTATAGTCAATGCCTTGCTAATAATTCATAATGAGTACGGTTAGTATTGGTAAAGTTACTTACATACATTAATAAGGAGTATTAGCAAGATGAAAACAGGTGTCTGGGGATATATATCAGAGATCTCGAAAGCTCGCACAAATAAAAGCATTTCTTTAGCCACAGAACTTTTGATTATAATTTTTTTTTCCTTCATAAGGAGACCTATTTCATAGAATTTAAGTGTGTGCATACAGTGTTTCCTGAACTTCCTTTTGTTGAAGACTGAATTCCTGGTATTTCATATCTGTGCAGTTCTAGTTTTTCCCCTCATTAGAAATCTTAGTAGACTTAGTAGATCTACCCATCATATTACGAGAGCACACTGTTATATTTTCTATTCTCAAAATCTTGCACACCATAGCACAGTAGTTCCTTCTACCAAACATTTACGTACACCCTTTAATGTAATCCGGAGTGCCAGAAACTACTTGCTGTTGGTATGGTGCATCTTTCCCTTATACTCTAGGCATAAATATACAGTAGACAAAGAGCAGAGTTCAGGGGGAAATTGTAAAACTTGTGTAGAGGAACGAGAATGACTAGGCTCCTTATTAATGATGCATTACTTTCAACGTTCCCCATTTAGTGCAGTATCCACTCTGCTCTCTCAACATCTAGTTTTTATTCTTTAGCCTTACCACTTGCTGAGCTCCCTGCTATTGAACTGGATCATGCTACAAACTTTGTCCCTGATGTCAAATATCAAGTCATTTTCACTCTCGGTTTCCTAATTCTGAAATTCCCTTTTAATGCATTGTGTATTGTTTTCCAATATTCTAGTAAAATTAAATACCCATTTCTTTTCATGAAAAGTCATAAGAAGCCTTCTCACGGGACTATGGGGTTATTCATTAAACTGTGATAACTGCAATCAGCGCATGGAAACTCCAATTGAAGATCAATGTGAGTTTCTGTGTGATAGTGTCCCAATCGACACTATTGCAGTTTCATGAATAACCCTCTAGTACTATTATATCTGTTCCTTTCACGCTAGAGACAAACGTTTATTTATAACATTTATATCGCGCCTTACGCTGTACATTAGTTAGTAAACCAATGTGTGATTACATATGGAACATTTAATTTGATGGGCATAGAGTAATTAAGATGTCTGTGTAGTGGGCAAGGGTGGGTACATTATGGTCGGGCTATGGGTTAGGTGAATTGAGAGCTTGCTTGGTTGGGGGGTTTAGGTCTCTGGATTAAGTCTCGTCGGTGGGGAGGGAGGGGCGGGGGAGATCGAGGAAGATAGAGAAGTGCATTTTCTTTTGTAAGATTAAAGCCTCCTTTAAATTTCTAGAAATTCTTTAGTGAGAAATAGTCTATTTATTCCTATAATGCAGCAATGGCAGCTACAACGCTTTAATAATTTGTCTGCATAAATCTGTCCATCTGCTGATTAAAATGATATAACCATGTGAATTTACAATAGCATGCAACCTCTTATCTTTGGTTTACATATTACACAGCGTTTATTTTGTTTGCTTCTTTCAAATACCTAATGTGCGAGAGCATCACAGGAAAAGACATCAAGCAACCAGAGCAGGAAGACATAATTTTCCCTTAGAAGGCATTTAACTTGTATAGTGTGACGGGAATTGGGCACACTCTTAACTAGTTTAAACCAGACTACTGGAGAGGGTGCTGCTATCAGAGTACCTACAGTGTAAGGAACTGTACAAAAATAACAAAGGGATAGGCACATCATACGCATTTGGTTTGCATATTTACACATACTGTACATACACACACACATACAGGCATACCCCGCTTTAAGGACACTCACTTTAAGTACACTCGCGAGTAAGTACATCTTGCTCAATAGGCAAACGGCAGCTCACGCATGCGCCAGTCAGCACGTCCTGAACAACAATACCGGCTCCCTACCTGTAACGAAGCTGTGCGCAAGCAGGGAGACTATAGAGCCTCTTACAATCGCCTTATTTACATCAGTTATGCACGTATATGACGATTGCAGTACAGTACATGCATCTATAAGTGGGAAAAAGGTAGTGCTTCACTTTAAGTACATTTTCGCTTTACATACATGCACCGGTCCCATTGCGTACGTTAATGTGGGGTATGCCTGTATACTGTGCTGCTGAGGGGGAGGGGGAGGGGGGGGCAGAGCCGGGACAAGTGCCCCGGGCCTGGTGGCTGAGAGAGATCCTACAGGTGGAGAGAGCGGGTGCTAGTTGGATATTGAGGGGAAAGGCATTCCAGATATTTGGAGCAGTGAGTGAGAGGTTATAGGCAGGAGAGGGCTTTAGATACAAATGGGTAGGCAGAAGACGTTCTTGAGCCGAACTCTAGAGTCGAGCAGGTGTATTGTGAAATTGGGGCTGAGATATAAGGAGGTGCAGAGGCGTGTATGGCCTTAAAAGAGAGGAGGGGAATTTTGTAAGTAATACCGGATTTAATAGGAAGCCAGGAGAGATATTTCAGCAGAGCCGGCTTGGGTTAGACTTGTGTGAGTTGATTAATGATTTAATGACAACCTATAGAAATGGAATCAACGCTCTACAAATAACTAGAAATAGTGATTTAGTGATTTAGTGATGTAGGTTTGTTTAGCCTGGGAGGGGGTAGAATTGAAACAGGATAGGATACATTTGTAATTAAGGAAGTTAGGGAGAGCATGAGATTTCCTCCAGAGGTGTTCAGAGGAACGAGTGCAGTTACGCAGCATGCATGTGGCAATTTAGCCAAGCTCTGGGGTTAAAAGGACGAGAACAGCAGAGAGAAAGAGGGACATGTAGATCAAGAGAGGAGGATAGGACAGATTGTACAGTTCGTGACAAGGTTGTCAATCTGGAGCAGAGGGAGGAGCGCAAAGTGGAATCAAGAGCTGCTAGATTAATAGAGCGCAGGGGGGAAGTAAGAAGGACAAAATGAGATGAGATGGTCAGAGAGTGGCAAACAAATCTGGTCAGTGTGTGCCTTGAAGGGAAAGAGAGAGATGAAACAGGAAGGGTTCGGTAATGGCCAATTGAGGAGAGGAGCCCCACGCCTTTAACCCTGCAATCAGGGTGCGGAGTGTGGGAGAAAGAAAGGCCACCATAAGAGAGGGCAGCTTACAGTGCAGGGTCAGACTGAGTGAGCCAAGTCTCAGTTATACTGTAGCAAAAAGGAACAGAGGGAGAGATCAAGTCGTTTACAGTGAGGAACTCATTATAAAAGGAGTGTGTGCATTCCAAAGGGCACAGGGGAAAGGGAAGGAGGTCGGCAGGGGATGGATATGTTAGAGGGATTTACACCAGGAGGATGTAAAGTTGTATGTGGGAGGCGACTATTTGAGCATGTAGTAATGAGGCAGTGGTCAGGATTAGGAACGATATCCCCAGAAGCAAGGAGGAGAATCATGGAAATAAAGAAAATGTGTGAGGAGGATTTGTAGGGGTGTTTTTTGGTGCAGAGGCTATAGCTGTGTCGTGTCAGAGGGTGCAGATAGGAAAGGAGTTCGTGTGAACTGAGAAGTGGAGAAGGAAGGAGAGATAGAGACATATTAATGGAGTTAGGCTTGTAATATAGTGTGCGCTGGTGCATGTGCGGGCACGTTGGGCATGCACGTGGCGCGGGTGTTTTGTGTGTAGATGGTGAGCGCTAACACGCGCATCTAGCGGACATGGCTAAGACGTCACAGCGTCGCGCGACGACAGCGCAAAAATACAGTTCTCTTGTACTTTCCCTAGTCTGCCGCGCCACCGCTCTAGGCTGTGCGCGTGTCCCTAGTATAGAAACGTCTGGCTAACACAGACAATTATAATTGACACGGTAGCGCACGTGCACTATATTACACGCCTTAGAAACATAATAAGAAATGGAGAAAAAGTTGTAGTTTGAAAAGAAGTGAGATTAGACCAAATAATAATAGTAGAGGAGGCATGGCAGACATAGTAGTGTAAATTCAGTGCTAAATTCAATCTGAGTGGTGGTGCTATAGAGTGAACATTGCTGTGTTCTTTAGTCTTTGATAGAAAATGTCCTCCTTTCCAGCACAGTTCAACTCCAGGATCCTGGCCAGTAGATGTGTAGTTGTCCACTTTCTTTTCACTTCCATTGAACTCCCTGTTAAACTCTGCAGTGGCCTAGGTCATCGGGCCCGAATGGCCGCCACTGCTTCACCGCTACTCACCCCGCCGCTTGAACCTGCTACCACCAGCCACTTTGCCGCTGATGGTAAGTCCCTAAACCCCCCTGCCCTAAACTCTTCCCCCTTACTCTAAAACTGCCTTACCCTAACCACTAAAAGCCCTTTTAACCCTCTACTGTAACTGCTAAAATCCCTAAAATTAACCCCCTACCCCAATCAGTAATAAATCAGTAATATCAGTATCAGTAATAAAAAGTGGAAAACATTCAAGACCGTTGCCAATCTTCCCAGGAGTGGACGTCCCAGCAAATTCACCCCAAGGTCAGAACGTGCAATGCTCAGAGAAATTGCAAAATACCCAAAAGTTACATCTCAGACTCTACAGGCCTCAGTTAGCATATTAAATGTTAAAGTTCATGACCGTACAATTAGAAAAAGACTGAACAAGTATGGTTTGTTTGGAAGGGTTAGCAGGAGAAGCCTCTTCTCTCTAAAAAGTACATGGCAGCACGGCTTGGGTTTGCAAAGTTGCATCTGAACAAACCATAAGACTTCTGGAACAATGTCCTTTGGACAGATGAGACCAAAGTGGAGATGTTTGGCCATAATGCACAGCGCTACGTTTGGCGAAAACCAAACAGCATATCAGCACAAACACCTTATACCAACTATCAAGCACAATGGTGATGGGGTGATGATTTGGGCTTGTTTTTGCAGCCACAGGACCTGCTGTCATTGAGTCAACCTTGAACTCCTCTGTATATGAAAGTATTCTAGGGTCAAATGTGAGGCCATCTGTCCGACAGCTAAAGCTTGGCCAAAATTGGGTCATGCAACAGGACAATGATCCCAAGCACACCAGCAAATCTACAAAAGAATGGCTAAAAAAGAAAAGAATAATGGTTTTGCAATGGCCCAGTCAAAGTCCAGATCTCAACCCGATTGAAATGCTGTGGCTGGACCTTAAGAGAGCTGTGCATAAACAAATGCCCGCAAACCTCAATGAACTGAAGCAACGTTGTAAAGAAGAGTGGGCCAAAATTCCTCCACAACAATGTGAGAGACTGATAAAGTCATACAGAAAACGATACTTCAAGTTATTGCTGCTAAAGATGGTTCTACAAGCTATTGAATCAGAGGGTGTACTTAGTTTTTTCACACATGGCTTCTCCATTTTGGCTTTATTTTTGTTACATAAATAATGTAATATGTCATGTGTTGTTGTTCATCTGAGGTTGTATTTACCTAATTTTAAGACCTGCTATGGAACAGATGATTGTTATGTCCTGATATGTAAAAATCATGGAATGTACTTTCTCTTTCACATGACACTGTGTGTGTGTGTGTGTGTGTGTGTGTGTGTGTGTGTGTGTGTGTATGTATATATATATATATATATATATATATATATATATATATATATATTGTGGCAGGACGGCCTCACGGCAGGGTCAGTAAGACGCTAGACACGGTATGAAACGTTAACTATAGTGGTTTTATTATCCACCAGCCAAATAAACATCAGGGTACTGTCGCTTTAAGGCAAAATAAAACAGGAAATAAATTCCTATTCCCGTTAGGGTTGAAGAAGTTCAGTTAGTTTACCTATCTACCGGGCAGCCAGCTAATCTGGTTATCCTCCCCCAAAACAAGTGCTCCACAAACATAGTATAATAACAAAGTCTCTTGTCTAAAACCGCAGCAGCAAATGTACTTTTAACATTGCAGACTGTTATGTATGGCTTATCTGTTTGTAGGGGATTCCTATCCCAGGGTCTTTGTGTCGCTCCTTCAATCCTTAAGGAACGCCGGTTCCGGGGAGCAGGCTGTGTCCAGCGAGTAGCAACCTTTTATCCTGGGTTGTGGTCCCAGCTGGGGAGAAGCCTCTCTACCCTCCTGGGGAAAAGCTAACTCCCTGTGTGCAGGCTACTTCCTGCCTTTTAAACCTTCAGTCTCTCAGGAGTCCTTCCTCCTTAATTAATTAATTTCTGAGAATCCAATCCATGGTAATATTGAATAACATAGGCGATATTATGCAACCTTGTTTGACTCCCGTGGATATCGAGAATGACGCAGATATGTTGCCCATGTGTTTGACTCTGCTTGTACCTCCTTCATAAAAAGCTCTTAGCACATTGAGAGTGGCATGTGGTAACGTATCAGCCTTGAGGGCGCACCATAGTGATGGGTGATCCACACTGTCAAAAGCGCACGAGAAGTCAACAAATACTATAAAGGTATCTTTTTTGCAGCGGAGTCGTATTTCTGCTAGTTGTCGAACTGTGAAAATGTGGTCCGTACACCCTCTTCCTGATCTAAACTAGTGTTGGACCAGGTCCTACTTAACCCCCCCTTCCCCCCCCCCCAAAAACGGTTACCCGGCCAAAATTAAATGATCTACCTGGCCGGTTACCCGTTTGGCACTTACCTGGGGGTGGAGGAAGATGGCGGCGACATCTAGGAAGGTCAGCAGCGGTCCTGTGGCGGTGGCAGCATCAAAAGTGTGTGTTCAGCCGGCACGGGAGCTGCAGGAAGCCATAGCAGTGTGAGCTGGGGAACCACGTGACCGGAGCAGGAGCAGAAGCGTTCCTATTGGACAGCCGGCTGTCCAATAGGAATGCTCCTGCTCCGGTCACATGGTTCCCCAGCTCACACTGCTATGGAGTCCTGCAGCTCCCACGCCGGCTGAACACACACTTTTGATGCTGCCACCGCCACAGGACCGCTGCTGACCTTCCTAGATGTCGCCGCCGTCTTCCTCATGGGTCTTCCTCGCCTTCCGTCGCTGACAGCAGGTAAGTGATGTATTTTTTACCTACCCTGACATTACCCGACGCCGGGCCCTCTTCTCAGTTGCCGGGTCCGGGTAATGTCCGGGTAGCTGAAAACCTACCGGGTAATTCCGGGTACTCGGTACATCACTAATCTAAACCCAGCCTGTTCTTCCCTGCAGTTCAATTCTCTGCATTTAAGTAGTCTGGTACGGATAATAAAAGTCGAAAGCTTTGCAGATGTTGATAGCAAGCTTGTGCCCCTATAATTTTTGTAATTGGCTTGGTCGCCTTTTTTATGTATCGGCACGATTATTGCGTCTTTGAAATCTTGTGGCACATCAGTTTTGCTCCAAAAGATGTTGTGTAGGCCTTTTAATTGATTGATGATGACTTCTCCATCCGCTTTTACAGCTTCTGCGAGGATGGCATCAATGCTGGGTGCTTTCCTATTCTTTAGGCGTTTGATTGCTGTTCGAATTTCTTCCTCATTTGGTGGATGTTCGGTTATATCGCTTGGAAACTCAGCGTTTGGTCTTGATTTGCAGTGTGCGGGCGGTTGAGCAGCAGATTAAAATGTTCCTTCCATCTTTCTAGTTTGTCTTCAAGCGATTTTATTTGGGCACCATTTTGATCCTTAAGGCTTGATGTTGTTGCCCTGAAATTTCCGCTGCAGCTTCGTAAAGTACATGGAGGTACACCTCGGAGGCGCACATCATGCTTCCTGCTGGCCCATTCCATTTCATTGGCCTTTGAGTTCCACCATATTTCTTTGTCCGCTTTAAGCTGGCGTTTAATTTGTTGGTTGAGGGTAGAGATAATGTTTGTGATTGGGGTTCTTTATCTAAGTTTAAAGTGTTCTGAGAAACACAGGGAAGAGATAGGAAGTGATCACAGGACCATACTAATTGAATAATATAATTAAATACGTGAATGAGGTAATCAAATTGTGGGTGCAAACTGTGAACTGGAAAGTGAATCAGAAAAAGGGGAAGGGAAACACAAAATGATTGTGCCCCTAAAAGAATTCACTAAACTGCACACCACAGCGTGTAAAAGTTAACTTTTAATAGATTTACTTAAAACA
This sequence comes from Ascaphus truei, assembly GCF_040206685.1. Taxonomy (NCBI): domain Eukaryota; kingdom Metazoa; phylum Chordata; class Amphibia; order Anura; family Ascaphidae; genus Ascaphus; species Ascaphus truei. The sequence goes on along the minus strand of NC_134483.1, from coordinate 487,685,324 downwards.
TATATTACCAAAGAATTGTGTAAAGTGAATTAAAAATAAATTAAATCAACACTATCAAGCATCCATGTCGTCAAATATATGATTATACTATCCCAATTAACGACCTAATGTTGGTGGGATGTAGAGGACATAAGATGCTGTAAGTCAGGGTATTAACCCCTCTGGGACAACTGTGAGACCAGATGGTAAGTATATATATATATATATATATATATATATATATATATATATATATATATATATAAAGTCAGCGAACAATTAAATGAATGAATATCCAGCGATCCTACTACAATTGTTACCATGGAGCACTTCAGTGATAAATTGTCAGTGTGTTGAAGTGCAAGTACTTAGAGTGGTAAGACTGACACTCATGGTAATAATACTAGTGATTACACAACATGGTAGAACTGACACTCACAGTAATGTGGTTGGTGAGTTCACAGCATAAACTCTGTGAAAACACGTCATGGAGAGCAGGGATAACAGGCTCACTGACTGTAGAGTTTGAAATAAGTAACCAAATACTGAGGTCTATACACAATGAACCAGGAGACTGCAAACACTACATTAAAACAGCTCCAAGTAGGAGACTGACAACATTGCGCGTCCAACGCGCGTTTCCCTCCAGCAAAGGAGCTTCTTCAGGGACAAAATTTATGAACGGGCAGAAATAGTAAATAATCTCTAAATCCCCGCGCATGCGCAGAAGTCGTTATATGCGTCGCCAATGTTTTAGGGCCTTAGAAGCTCTGGAAACGATCGGCGTAACATTTAGCAATCACATAATCAAGGTACTATGCTTAGGATTTCACTAAGATTGAATTTCAGCAGCATTTGAATAGGTTATTGGGTCAGTCTGGGCGTGAGCGCAGTGCGCATGCGCAACAGCTGATAGCTATTTATTTTGCAATCACGGCACTGAAAGGGTATAAAAGGGTTCAGCCTTCTCTCCCCCAGTAAATTTTGTCCCTGAAGAAGCTCCTTTGCTGGAGGGAAACGCGCGTTGGACGCGCAATGTTGTCAGTCTCCTACTTGGAGCTGTTTTAATGTAGTGTTTGCAGTCTCCTGGTTCATTGTGTATAGACCTCAGTATTTGGTTACTTATTTCAAACTCTACAGTCAGCTTTCAAATTTAGTCTTGGTCCCAAATACCATTGTTACAGTCTTGTCAGTGTTTAAAAACAGTTTGTTTTGGGAAATCCAGTTTTAGAGTCTCAAAAAGTCAGACTGAAGTATGTGTTGAAGGTCAGAGAGGCTATGGCTGTGTGCATATAGGATTGTGTCATCTGCATTCATGTGTATTGAGGCTTCCTTACAAGCTGTGGGAAGATCATTAATGAACACTGAGAAGAGTAGGGGCCCCAGAACAGAGCCTTGCGGGACACCACAGGTGATATCCAGGGGGTTGGAGTTAGAGCCTGAGATGGACACATTTTGTGTTTCCCTTCCCCCTTTTTCTGATTCAAGTTTAAAGTGTTGTCTGAAATCCATGGTTTGATTTTTCTTCTCTTTATGGGACATTTTTCCTTGAGTGTTTCTATGATGGGAGTTTTAGTTGAGTTCCAGTTTTCATTTATATCCTCATTTCTGAGTGTAGCGAACCGGTTGCGTAATTGAATTTGGAATTGGGCTTAATTGGTGGGGTTGGCCAGGTATGAGTAGTCTAATGTGGGATGAGTAACATAATGTGCTTAATGAAGCTTAAATTGGCTCGAACTAAATGATGGTCTGACCCGATAGAAGCTCCGCGCATTACACGAACATCCTGTATCGCACTCTGAAACCATTTATGTATCAGAAAATTGTCCAACATGTTTTGATATCTTCCATTATTCGAAGACCAAGTTAACCTGTGACGTATAGGGTGTTGGAACCAGGTGTTGCACGCCCCATTTTATTATTGCTAGCAAATGACAATAAGAGGAGACCATCATTAATATTTCGACAGCCAAATGGGCCGAGCTTTTTTTCCCATCCGAGTCGGCTAGAATCTGTCTGTGCGTTGAGATCCCCGCAAATTATTGTCAGATGATTCCCACCTTGATAAGAGCTCAAAATCTGCTGTAATTCCTCATAAAACGTGTCTTTGTCTTCATTATTGCTGATCTCTGTTGGGGCGTAGACCCCAATAATGGTCATTGGTATTTTACTGGCAAGCTCTAATAAGGCGATTCGGTCTGAAATCGGTTGGAAGCAGGTGCCGAATTTCTTTAGACTAGATTTCAGCATGAAAGCTACGCCTGTGTTACTGTAAAACTATCGCCACAGGAATAGTATAGGTGAAAGCGAGCCGAGTGGTTAGGGTTTAAGACAGTACGTTCCCCTTGTTCAGGGAGTCTGGCTTCGGAAATTGTGGCTATATCAATATTGAATTTGTCTAGTTCGTTGGCTAATAGATCCATTTTGCCGGTTTGGCTGCCTGGACGGATATTCCAAACAGTGAGGCTGAGAAAGTCTTTAGTGTGGAATTTTTTTTTTGTGTGTGGCCCATTTTTCGAAGGGAGCGCAGCTACTCCCAACGCATCAGTTGAGCGGTTTGCGCTAGCTGTAGGAAAATTTCGTAATTGTTGTCCTGCCATTGGGTTCTTGGCAAATTTTCCGGTTCTGTTGCCATGGGAACCAACACTTCCCATTTTTCATCCGGGCTTGTGACCGGCATTGGCTGGGTTATTTGCTATATACTATACGGTGGAGGTTTCTTGTTGTCTTTTTTACCCCCAAAAAGCCGTGCCAGAGAAATAGCTACTTTTATTAACTTTAAGTTCAACCATTGATTATAGTTTCAGGCATGCATAATGCACTCTTCTTGTGGAATTACAGTGGCAAAAGTTAGGTAATTCCAGTTGGCCAAAATATTGTTGTGAATATGGCTCTTGAACTGGCAGCCTGGGGGCTAAATCCAGCCTGCGACGGTCCTTGGAGTGACCCTTCCACTGTGTGCCCCTGCTGATTTCATTATAGGTGCTCAGACAGACAGCTAAGTGTAGTTTTTCACACAAATTCTTAGATATATACAAATATACAGTGGCGAAAATGTTTGTGGGCCCCTTAGGATTTTTACATATTTCAAACCTAAAATGTTATTAGATCTTAATCTAAGTCCTAATAATAGATACAGATAACCTGATCAAACAAAGGACACAAAAAAAACTGATACTTTTTCAACATTTATTTATCCACAAATGATTCAAAATTCAATATCCATCCATGTGTGAACTTTTAGATTCAGTACCTGGTGGCACCCCATTGAGCAGTAATGACTTCAACTAAGCGTTCCTTGTAGCTGCTTGTCAGTCTCTCACATTGGTTTTGAGGCATTTTGGCCAATTCCTCCTTACTGCTTCAACTCCGTGACTTTTGAGGGCTTTCTTGCATGAACAGCTCACTTCAGGTCTTGCCACAACATTTCAATGGGGTTTAGGCCCGGACTTTGGCTAGGCCATTGTACAATGTGACATTTCTTTGTCTGCAGCCATTCTTTTGTAGATCTGCTTTTATGTTTAGAATCATCTTGCAGCATGACCCACTTTCGTTTCAGCTCACGGAAGAAAGGCTGACAATCTCCTCTAGAATCTTCTGATGATACAATGCCGAATTCATGGTTCTCAGTGATGGCAAGCTGTCCAGGTCCCAAGACAGCCAAGCAGCCCCAAACCATCACACTCCCACCACCATGCTTGACGGTTGGGACGAGGTTCTTCTGTTCGAACGCGGTGTTTGGTTTCGCCAAACATAACGTTTCTCATTGAGGACAAAAAGTTCTATCTTTGACTCGTCTGTCCAGAGAACATTGTTCCTGAAGTCTTACGGATCATCTATGTGCTTTTGATAGTGGTATGACGTTTTTCCAGACACCTGTATGGTGAAGACCAAACTTATAAACTTTCTGATATTTATACAGTATAGTGTGGGTCCTCCCAAAGTCACCACTAATTACTTAAACGTCAGATTTGAATCATCTCCTTTAATTTAGCTGATAAAACCAGGGTTTCACTTACTTTTGCACATACCCTGACTCTCAATTACTCTGTCTAATTCATACATCATTTTGTTTCAAAAGACATGGACTTGGTTAATATAAACCCTCTTGGATATTTATGATGGGACTGTTTTTGATTTAAGAAGGTTATCATGGAAAAACTATAGAATTTCCACAATTATCTTTGGGGTTCACAAACTTTTTCTCGACACTTTATATGGTACTTTTTTAAGTCTTTAACTATATCCTATCAATCTAAATAGTTTTTTCTTTGATACATACTGTATGGTGCAGATTGTTTTGCCACAGAATAGCATGGTTTATGCTTTGACACATATGTCACATAATATTACACCCGTTTCAGTACGTGTAATTTCTACGGTCTCCTCTAGTCTTGTACCGGGTCCATTTAAAAAACAAAAAAACAAAAATTGGGTTTAGGTACATTAAAGAAAGACAGCGGGTTGGTAGACAGTGTATGCAATGTACTGTAACCTAATAAAAACCTTTTTGTGAAAAAAAACGGGTAACCGGGCAAAATGAAACATTTTATCCGGCTGGGTACCCTGTTACCCGGATGGCACTTACCTGCAGGGACGGAAGACCGGTGAGGAAGACCGCGGCGACATCTGGTACCAGAAGCAGACATCCTGGTGGCGATGGAAGCAGCTGGAGGTCTTGTTCATCCGGCGGGAGCAGCAGGAACATAGCACACAGCTGATGCCTGTGTGAGCCGGGCAAGCATGTGTCCGGAGCAGGAGCGTTCCTATTGGACAGCCGGAGAGGAGCTGGTCTTCTGCTACTGGTCTCAGATGTCGACGCGGTTTTCCTCACCGGTCTTCCGTCGCTGGCTGCAGGTAAGTAAGTGTTCAACTATTTTCAGCTACCCTGAAATTACCCGGTGCCGGTCCCAGCCCCCTGCTGCCGGGTCCGGGTAATTTCCGGGTAGCTGAAAAAGTGCCGGGTACCGGGTATTTTTCGGGTACCCGGTACTTCACTAGTCTCCTCTAAGCAGGCAAATTGCAATGAGTTCCTTAATACAAAGTTATATCCGAGTTGCTCCTATTCACATTGCTAGTTTTGATATAGTGCTGTCGAAGTCATCATTGTTTTGCAGTTTGTGCATGCATCCCCATCGAATATTGCTGAGAAACAGAGCCGCTCAGCTTTCTACATTGAATTCTGCTGTAAGGAAACTGAGCCAGAACAATAATAATTAATGAACACTGTTGTGTTGTATGTCTGTATATATAAACACATATGCACATTATATGCATAAAAAAATTCACACCATTTAATCTTTTCCTTAATGTGTGATTTATTTGGCTTTACGTAATGTTAACTAAAATAGTTTTAACATTGAATTAGTAATATGTTCTCAGACAAATAATTTAAAAAGAAAAAAAGACGAGCAACTTATTTACATCCCTCACTGTTACAGTAGTAGGAAATGTGTGGATGTTAATGTTTCCGTCTCAGTCTTGAACATAGCAGATAGTGATATGTAACAGAGCCTGCCCACATATGTGAGTGTTTCCTGTTATTACTGCTGAAACAGCCCTTCATTATTTTCTTACATAGTTTCCACAAGTCCTATTGATTTTTATATAGCTGGCTAAGCATCAAAAATTTGCATAAATATTAATAAGTGTGCTTGTTTGCACTGTTATTCATTGAAGTAGAAGTTAATTTCCTTTCATCTATGGCAGCAGCCCCCTGAAACACACTCACACCAACGTATATCAAACGTTCATGTATATTCTGCGTCGTCGTGTTTTTTTGTTAACGTGACAAATGTCTTTCTTCTCCCTCGCTTAATTTAGAATTTTTTTTATCTTTAAATTATTATTTTTCTTACATTTTCCATGAGAAGTGTGAGTTGCTGCTTATCTTGTCATAGCTACATTTGTGTATTGGCAAGATTTTATTTTTGCATTGCTATAATGTAGAATTTCGATATTTAATGCCCTTTTATAGAACTGTGAACTTGAAAGCTGATGCACTTACCAATAATTCATTTTGAAGGATGTGTTGGGGTCAGCAATATGTGTTGTAGGACCTTCAAGTTTAAATATGGTATTGTTTGTGGGTTTGGAATATGAAGTAAATATGGATTTCTGCAGCAGCTTTAAAACTGAAGTGATTTGTACAGTTATATTTTGATGCACTATGGGGTTTTTTCTCTTTCTATGCTGTTTGTTGGGACTAAACTCAGAAGACTTTTCCCCAAAAAAGTTTAAGGGCTTATTCTAAATCCGCTGAAGTCAATGGAGAATTTCGACTGAAAGTGGCCCGATCGGCCGCTTTGCCTGGATAGAAAAAGCCCCTTCATATTTTTACCACCTCCTGCTCCACAGCTAAGTAGGAAACCATATTCATTACTCATATTATAGCTGTAAATAAAATGTCTCCTAAAGTAACTTAATCCCTGTGTTTATCTCTTATATCCTGTACAGCTACTCTAAAGTTTGATTTGTGTATCGCTTTTTTAAACACATGCTCCTGTTAAAAAAAAAAAATGATGGCTTGCATTTGGTTTTTCATTTCACTATTGTCCTCGACAAGTGCGCATTATACTTGAATATATGTGATATGTTTTGGTGGAAGCACTATACATTTTGGCATTCTTTCAATAAGGAAACAAAAAGCTTCATAAAAGTATACTGTACCAGCAAGCGTAAACGTTGCTGTGTTAGGCCGCGTCCATGTTTAGTGCTTGCGGGCGGAGGCGCGCTTCCGCTCGGCACTGAGCCCCTACAGCCGCAATGAGAGCGGCTTTAGTAGGGGCTCGCCTGCGCTTCCGCGCGCTTGCGGAACCGTAGGTCTTAGGGAAATTTTTAATTTTCCTGCTTGCCGGAGCGCAGGGCCGGTCACGTGAGCGGTTCGCCCAATGAGGGCGAACCAGCTCCGTGACGTCACTGGCCCGCCCGCCGACACGCCCACGGACGGCGCGCTGTCTAAGGCCAGGGAAAGCAACCGCTTTCCCTGAGCCTCAGCGCGCTTCCGCCCGCCTGCCAGAACCATGGCCGAGGCCTTAACCTATAATATACTTTGTGGGCTGTCATATCTTTTGAGACATGGATTGAAAATATGCTATCGTCTATAATTTATTAATCAACAAAAAATAAACCGGTGCCTAAAACAAATTAAAAAATATACTGTGAAAAAACCTGGCCATGTACAATGTCCAGTCCTGTTGAACTAGGGGTCTTCCGGTAAGTCTTGATGGTTGTCTCACAACATGTGGAAAGAAAACCAGAGACCAATCATGGTGTGTAACTATAAAAAAAACTTTGAGTCCAGTGAATGAAATGAGTTGGAGAATGTGATTGGATTGTATGGTGAACTAGTAAAAGAAGTCTTGAGAAATGTCGATCTGTGAATAAACAGTTTTAATTAGAAGACTGTGTGAGCGCTGCATCTTGTCTGAACTTTCCACTGACTGCGTCAGTACTGGCTAGCACCCATGGCAGTATCCTGTCATCCAGCGGTGAGTGCTCCTTGTGTTTCATTGTGAGAGGGTTTGTTTGTCTTTGTGTCACAGATACACAAAGTGACACAGCCAATGACTAGAGGGGTAGGCAAAATGCCCCCACCCACCGCGCCTAAGAAAATGCTGTCTGGCTCTTAAGTATTTAATATTTGTTGCCACCTCTTGTATATAATCCATGTATAATGCACAAATGTAGTCTGTGTAAAGGGGGTTTAAGGCTGCACACCACAATATAAATAAATACATACAGTTTACCGGTGCTGCTGGTTCAAGGAAGTACCTGCCAGGCAAGTTCCAATGTACACTGAGGAAAAAAGAGAGATCCAGCGCTCCACGGATTTCAAGATAAATGAATTTATTGTGCCACACGACGTTTCGACCAACAGATCTTTTTCAAGGGATTAGGCACCTGTTGGTCGAAACGTCGTGTGGCACAATAAATTCATTTATCTTGAAATCCGTGGAGCGCTGGATCTCTCTTTTTTCCTCAAATGTAGTCTGTAGCAGCGGTGCGCAAACTGGGGGGGAGGGGGCGGGTCGATTTGTCTGGAGGGCGTGGGCGGTAGAACTTACCAGGATTCAGACGTGTCTCTATGGCAACGCAGCGTCAAATGACGCCGCAGGGTCATTTTGACTTGACGCAGCTGACAGGTAGGAGAGGGGGCGCGAAACCGGGGGAGGCCAGGCAGGGGGGTGCAGCATCAAAAGTTTGCGCTCCCCTGCTGTAGGGTATCAAAGCCCTGTTCAAAAGGGGGGTTGAGGAAAGGTGATAAAGGCAGCAGGATGAACATTTTATTATTTTATCCTGGCCCTAAATGCCTCCATATTTATGTTAAAAACATGAAAAACATATTTCCTCTTGAAAAGAGTTAGTGCAATTAGACGGCAGGGATGCTTAGCTAAGAGATTCTAATACCGAGGGCTAGTGTAAGTGGTTTGCTAACCAAGCATAAGTGCTGGAGAATAGCACATGAATGAGTAATTAGATAACAGCTGGAAGAGAGAAAGGTCTGTGTTGGTAATCTGTAAAGAAAAAAACACTGGCAGGTTAAGGGCAAATCATTGTGGCGAGTTTATAGGAATAGAAGGAGCATTCTCATATATGTAGCACTTTTTCCCTCACCCTAAATTAGATTATAGAGCTCCCGTGTATTCTGGTGTGGTGCATACCAGTGAGGTTGAACAGAAGGCCCTGAGAACTCCGCGGTGGTATGAGGAGGCATCAGGACAGATTCTCAGTGATGATCATTCGTAGCGCAGCGCCTCCAGCCGGTGAGGATCCTGGTGCAGCCATGATGGTCCACACTGACAGCATCAGATAGTGTCCAGACAAGTAGTCACAACGTATAGTCCAGTTAGTCTTTATTAGCAGCATGGTGATATCCAGAACAGGCACATACCCTGAAGTAGCACCCACAGGGCTTGAGGCCCTGCACGCCCCTTCTAAGCTCCTTTACCCCCTGATAGGATAAAGGGTAAGTGCTCCCACTCCACAGGGGGAGGAGAGAGAGCTCCTGACTCCTAGGAGCGCGGTACAATGAGGAGTGTAGGGATTTGGTAATTACCTAAACAAGGTTGTACACAAATACGGACAAACTGATTCAAACGGTAACGAGGACCCTGCTCTTGAGCATCTATGACCTTCTGATGGAATAATTCGGTCAAAAGTGCCTATTGTTATTCGTCAAAGATCAACAAAATTGGCTTTTTATGCCCTGCATTATCATTTAGTATTAAAAATAAAAATGCATAGGGGAAGATGCATTGGAGGTTATTTATTAAGCTGCGATCGGGGCACTATCACACAAACTCCAGCTGAAGAAAATGGGAGTTTCTGTGCATAATGCTCCTGTCAGCACTGTTCCAATGTAATGAATAACCCCTATAGTAATTACTCATCAATTTCCGCCACACAGGCCGCAGTGCATTGCTTTGGAAGCGAAAGGGTTATATGATGTCAGATAGTTCTGTCATTTATAAAACACGGGAAGACAAATCAAAGCTGTATCAATAATAAGCTTACTAAACTGAACAATAACCAGTTCAAGCTATTCAATGTTTTGAAACGACTTTTATTATAACAGACATTTTAGACTATCAATATTTGTTTAATCTATAATCGCATGTGAATATAAAATATATTTTACTACATTCGAATGACTCATTCATTCAGGTGAGGTGTAACCGTGCAATATCTTTGGCAAAAAGTATAGAAATATTGAACATTTGATTGAAAAGGCGCAACATGCTTTGATGCTTTGCATCTGATTCCCATGCTGTGCTTAAAAGCTGTGTTAACAGTGAGCATTAGCTTATATGGGTTACATGTAAAAATGGATTTCAGGCAAAAGGTGACGGTGTGATCATTTGCATGTCATTTCCCAGAATCCCTTGCTGCAGTGGAAGCACTGTATGCTAGGTCAGCAGTGCGAAAAGTGGGGGGCGGGAGAATTTCCAGTGGGGGAGCGGCGGCTACAGAGGTCCCACGCTCTCC